>NW_007260029.1:553766-555306 GCF_000164805.1 Carlito syrichta | reverse complement strand
TTGGTTTAATGGTTGTTACAAAGACATTGGGGCTATCAAGTTAGGGGTGAGCCAACCTGACTGGAGCAAGCCTAAGAGATTTAGTTCTGAGATGCCTGGTGTCCCTTAATTACAGCAAGCCTCTGGGCCATGTGCTCTCCTCCGGCTAGGCGAACAAGGCAATCATGAGCCCAATGTCCATGCTGTTTGCATTTGGGACAGGATTTTGTTAGTGGGCAGGGCTTGACAGTCTTTGGCCATATGCCCATTTTGACAGCATCGGAAACAAACCTGGGAAGGGGGCTGTGTACCCCTTCTGTTATTGGCCATCTGGGGTGAAAGATTATCAGTGGTGGCTTTTTGTTTAAAGTGGTAGATAAAAGCTGAAGTGTTTTCTGCTTATTTTGGTGGTCCTGCATTTCTTCCTCCTTTTGGTTGGTAAAGATTTTAAAGGCCGTGTCCAATAACTCTAATTGAGGGGTTTGTGGGCCCTTTTTTAATTTTTGGAGTTTGTGCCTAATACTTGGTGGTGACTGGGAGATAAAATACATAGCCAAAAGAGTTTGTCCTTCCACAGAGTTTAAATTAATATTTGTAAACTGCTGCAATGTCAGAGAGGGCTATACTGGGAGGTGATTGAAAGGGGAGGGCACAGAGGTTGAATTGCTGGAGAAGTGGGTGGAGTTGAAGAGGAAGGAGGGGGCTCCTCTGCAGGATTGAAATCCGAGATGGGAGAGGAGCAAGCTGCTGAGAGGGGCCTTACAGTGTTTGTGGTGGGGGACGGGAAGTTTGGAGGAGGAAACAGACGCACAAGGGACAAAGGGAAAGAGAGAAGCTGTAGAGGGAGTGTTTATGGAAGAGAGAAAGGGACGGAACGTGGGGAATCTCTACCCGCCGTTTTGAACGCTCACAGAAGTTATATATGGCACTGATTTTGGTTGTCTAAGGGATATGTTGGCCAGTCTTGTGTGTGTAGAGGCAATTAGGCTTGGGCTTAATATCAGGAGAGAGAGAGAGGGTAGAGAGATTGTTTAAAAGGATTTAAGGGGAGAATCAGTCGGCAGAGAAGATAAGCCCCCCATGGGGAACAGTCAGACTCAATGGGGCATCCCCCGAAGAGTCAGCTGTCCGAGAAGTATGACTATGGCAAAGTCTGTCGTCATAGAGTTTAGCATAGCCTAGGTTCTCCTGGAGAACCGAGGGAGTCAAGTTACCCAGCGCTGGGATTTTCGGAAACCGACAGAGAACACTTGACCCGGGCGGCAGGTGGGGGTTATCTTTACTGCCTGTCGAACAGAGTTTTGACGTGAGACCCCCCCCTTAGAATCCGCTGTGGGCCAACAGACTGGCCCCACAGCTGTGGGATTCCTTAGGGAGGGGGAGAAAGAGATAGAGAGAATTTTAAGACTGCCGTGGGTAACAGCCGTGGGGTCCTGGACCCGCTGTAACCGCAGCCGTGGGAGTTTTTAAAGTTCGAGAGAGATGAAGGGGAAGAGGAGGCCTTTAGGGTCTGCAGCCGTGGGGCCCTGGGCCCGCTGCAAACCGTGGGAGTTTTTAAAGT
>NW_007260029.1:521837-552955 GCF_000164805.1 Carlito syrichta | reverse complement strand
GGGCGGGAAAGGCAGGAATTTACGGCCTTTGTTGTCTTTGGGAGGCAGAGCCATCTTGGGGATGCCCTTCTGACTGTTGTCTGCACCTTTCAATATTAAGGCCAGTTTTTATGATGGGGATAAACATGGGGAATAGTATGAGATGATCACAACTGGGTAACCACAGAGATTCACAAGGTTCCCGACTCCTCAATCAATCATGTTGCACCCAACACACTATCGAGGCTACAAGACCACACCTGTTATTGAGGTCAAGATTCCTGAGTTGCCACCTGTTCTCATCTGTGCTGGTCCAGAACTAGGCCAGGTTGTAGAGTCAGGTTCTGTGCAGTTGGGACCTCAGCAAAAGCTGGGCAGGCAAGGACAGATAGGTGCTAGTGTTCATCAGATCATCAGAGCACAGCCCCAGAGAGCACGATTCCTACCAAGTCCTATCCACACCCAAGGCAGGAAAGGAAGACTATTGAAAGATGACAGCAAAAAAGCCGAAAAGTTAAGTGCATTCCACATGCATAGCAGATAGACCCCAATCTAGAGCCAGTTGTTTCCATGGCTTGACAAAACAATGAAAGTTGAAGAATATCAGGCTCCAGTGTGCTTGGTGAAATAGAATCTCCTGGCAGCAATGCTTTCCTTTAAGATACAAATGCACTAGAGACACCAAGCAAGTCCCAAAACAAGATTTGAGTTCAAACCTGAGATGAAATGATTCCAAACTTTAAAAATATATATTATGAAAGGTTACAGACACACAAAGATAGTCAAAATAATACAATGAAGAACTATGCTATTTGAGCAACCATCAACTTTCTGCCAATTGTGTTTCACCTACCCTGCTGTATTTTTTTTTTTTTTTTGAATCGGAGTCTCACTCTGTCACCCAGGCTAGAATGCGGTGGCATGCTCATGGCCACCTCAGCCTTGACCTGCTGGGCTCAGGCCATCCTTCCGCCTCAACCTTCCAAGTAGCCAGAATTACAAGCACACGCCACTACTCCCAGCTAATTTTTTGATTTATTTTAGAGACGAGGTCTCGTCATGTTGCCCAGGCTGGTCTCAATCCTGTGGGCTCAGGCAATCCTCTCACCTCTACCTCCCAGAGTGCTGGAATTACAGGCGTGAGCCACTGCACCCAGCTTATTTATTGCAATTTTTTTAACCACTCTTTTTTTATGCCCTCAAAATGCATCCCAATGGAGACATTCCAATGGAGATAACTGAATCCTGTTTAAAGTAGCCATAATTCTTTATAGTTTATAGAACAAAGTATTTGTGGACAGTATGCTCGTTAAATCTAAAGAGAATGTGCATTTAAATTATGCATAACCAGAGTAGAGAAGAACCTTCACCAGAACACCAAATAGAGTGAATAGACTGGGACAGCCTTTCTTTCAATCTGGAAATGTGGGCTCCCCAGGATCTGCTGAATCAAGCTGCATTCCCTGAAGTGCTGGGGTCTTTTTTATTAGTTTCACTAGGGTAGTTCTGGTTCTTACTTGTAGCAGAGCTTGGTAAATGAGAGGCCACCTGAGAAGCAATTAAACTAAACCAGAAAATCTTTCCTGTTCATTTCATCTTGTCCTTAAATAGTTTACACATCAATTGAATTGGGAAGAGCTCATGGTGGTTTATGATGATTACTCCAGTAGGGGTCAGCGCCTAATGATTTGGGTACTTATCTGTGACCCCAACAAGATGGCTGTAAATGAACAGATAAAAGGACCAAAGGGACTTGTTCTCAAAGCTGCCCATGGAATCCAGAGAGCAGAAGCCTATGAAGTTAGGCAAACTGAAAAGCAGAAGCTGATGAAGGTTGCTGGATTGAAAGACCCAGGGTTTTCTGGTTAGAAAAATAAGATATTTATTCTCAGCTCTTGGTAAATTACAAAACACCTATTCCGTCTACACTTTTTGGGGGGCACTGTATTTACTCTTTTTTCTTCACAATGCCTGGCAAACTTGTGATTCCCATCAAATGCGTCTGTTGAGGTGGATTATCTTCATTTGTTACAGAACATGTGTGTCGGCAGGATACAGGACACACTACTACAAAATATGCCATGTAGGTATATTAAATATTTTAGGCAGGAGGAATCTGAGAAAAGGCAAGTACAGGAAGAACTTCCTGACCTTTTTCTGAAACAGGTCGAAGACCCTCATGTGAGAGGTGCCCTCCTTATTCCAGGAGGAAAAGAGCATTTTATCTCTAAAGGCAGAAGGATACTGGTGAGAGGAATCTGAACGAACGTGACTTCTTGAGTTTCTCCTGGTTTACTACTCTCAGCTTAGACCCCTCTTTATCCTATCAAATGTAAAGGAATCTCCATTCTTCATCAAACCTAATTATAAAAACACTCAGATTTAACTGTTTCTTTCAGTCTTCATTTCTCTGTGAAATTTCCCGCATCATGTGAATTTTAAATATGTTTGCATACTTTTCTCTTGTTAATCTGTCTTGCTACTGGAGTCTCAGCAAGAACTTAGAATGGTAAAAGGAAAAGATATTTTTCCTGCCCCACAGTATCAGTGCTAGCCTAGTGGAATGGTACAATGAAACAGCAGTCCCCAACCTTTTTGGGCTCAGGGACCGGTTTTGTGTAAGGTAATTTTTTTTTTTTTTTGAGTTGGAGTCTCACTCTGTCGCCCAGACTGGAGTGCAAAGGCCGCTCCCGGCCACCGCAGCCTCAACCTGCTGGGCTCCGGCGATCCTTCCACCTCTGCCTTCCACGTAGCTGGAACTACAGGTGCACGCTACCACACCCGGCTGATTTTTTGATTGATTGTAGAGATGAGGTCTCGCTGCACAGGCAGGTCTCGAACCCGCAGGCTCAGGCAATCCACTCACCTCAGCCTCCTAAAGGCGCGGGATTACAGGCTGAGCCACTAAGCCCGGCTTGTGGAAGGTAATTTTTCCACAAATCGGTGGGGTAGGGTAGGGGATGGATCCAGGATGAATCAATCACATGATATTTATTGTGCATTTTATTTCTAGTAGCATTACATTGTAATATATAATGAAATAATTATACAACTCACTATAATGCAGAATCAATGGGCACCCTGAGCTTGTGTTCCTGCAACTAGACGGTCCCATCTGGGAGTGATGGGAGACAGCAACACCCGAAGTGTGTTGCTTGGTCTGGTCTACTCTGTAATCTCATGTTGGATGCTGTCACTGCAGAAAACCCTGCTTCACGAAGATATGATATTAGACATGTAAGTCGGCTTTTCCAGTGCTGATCTGGCAGGAAGCGGAGCTCAGGCAGTCATGCGAGCATTGAGGAACAGCTGTAAATGCAGATGAAGCCTTGTTTGCCCTCTGCTCACCTCCTACTGTGTGACCCAGTTTCTAATAGGCCATGGACAAGTATGGATCTGTGGCCAGGGGGTTGGGAACCCCTGCAATGAAGTATTCTTGCATATACCATCACAGAAATAGACTGAAAATGGTAAAACAAACAAAATATAATAAAAGTGCATTCGCAAAATAAGCAGATAAAATAATAGAGACATATCCTATGGCATCATCAAAATGCTCAGTAAAGCCTAAAGCTGGGCTCGGTGGCTCAGCCTGTAATAGTGTGTAATCCCGCGCCTTTGGGAGGCTGAGGTGAGTGGATTGCCTGAGCCCGTGGGTTTGAGACCCGCCTGGGCAGCGAGACCTCATCTCTACAATAAATCAAAAAACCAGCCGGGCGTAGTAGCGTGCGCCTGTAGTTCCAGCTACTTGGAAGGCTGAGGCGGAAGGATCGCCAGAGCCCAGCAGGTCGAGGCTGCGGTGGCCGGGAGCGGCCACTGCACTCCAGTCTGGGCGACAGAGTGAGACTCCAACTCAAAAAATAAATAAATAAATAAATAATGCTCAGTAATTGGCAAGCTGAAATAAGCAATCTCTTCTTTCCCATTCACTAGCTGTATTGGCCAGGTTTTTTCCTGTGTTGATGTTGCATTACAAACAACCAAACTGCAGTGGCTTGCAGCAACAAATATTCACTTCAAGCTTGTGGGTTGAAATTTGGCAGTGGATTGACCCATCTTAGCTGGGCTTGGCTGAACTAAGTTGGATACAGGTCTGCTCCCTTTATTTTTCTTCTAAGACCTGGTCTTAAGGAGAAATAATGCCTGGGCATACTTTTTTTGTTATAAAAGGAAGACGCTTAATAATATGGGTGGAAATTTGCAGACTTCTTCAACCCTCAGCTAGGAGCTGGCACACTGCCATTTCTACTCATTTTCCAGTTGTCTAAGTACATTGAATGGTCAAGTTCAAAGAAGAGTGGAGATGTATATGGAAGGAACTGGTACATCCTAGGGAAAAGGGCATAGATGCTCTTCTGAGGATGAAAAGTTGGAAACACTCATTCAACCTTCCACAACAACCATGCAAAGAGTCAGTTTCTACTGTCTCCCAAAATTTGTATCAATATCTCAACTCAAATTATTACCAAATCTGCTGACTTGTGGCCATTTCTCAAGACAAAAAAAATGCAGTCTTATCCCTTAAGCCCTTTGACAATGCCACTGACCATTCTATAAATACATCATCAGTATAAACCAAAGCATGGGCATTTCCTCTTTTCAAACAAAACATCAATTACTACTTTTGTCATGGAAAGGGGCAAACCAGGTAGCCAGCACATTAAAGGAAAAAAAAAAGCATCTCTTCTTTGACTAAAATAAATGATTCGGATGGAAACTACCCACCACTAAGTGCTTAATAGACAAGATGTCTTTTTTGTTGAAAAGGTTGAAATGAAAGGGTTGGACTCCTTTGGAACTTAATTTTCAAGATTAATAATTGTCTATCTCTTGTTTGAAAGATGTGAGAGAAGCTGGAAAGTTCTATGGACTCAATACCAGAGGCAGCCATTCCACCTCATGGTACATTCATTGGTGCCTGTCAGAGAGAAGATAGAGAGGGATGAGTAGCATGGGATCAGCTGGCGTGACATGTCCTCTGCTCCCCTACTCACCCTGTGTGATTTGCACTGCCCAAGACAGGGCTCACAAACTCAAATGCCTTCAGACATTAGATCACTCACAGGAATGAATGGAGCTGGCTGGGAGTCAGGAAAAGAATCATATAAGCAGGAGGATTAGTGGCAACTGACACCAGACTCCGTGTTGGGGAGGTGGCAGAGGGTGGTGATGGCTGAGACCATGTGGAGGGTGCAGGCCTGTCATTAATTAGCTCTAGCTAACTTTGCCAAGTGCAAATGGGGGCCTGTGCTGCCAGATACAATTTTTCAGGAGAAGCCGGAGATCCAGAAAAAAAATCTCCAAGTTTTTAGATTTGACAAGGATAATACCTTCAATTGCAATGAAGAAAGAAAAAAAGCAGGAAAGAAGAAAGGAAGGGAGGGAGGAGAGAGAAAGAGAAAGGGTGAGGGAAGGGAAGGAGGGGGAGGAGAGGGGAGGGTAAGAGAGAGAGAGGAGCCGGGCTCGGTGGCTCAGCCTGTCATCCCGCGCCTTTGGGAGGCTGAGGTGAGTGGATTGCCTGAGCCTGCTGTTTCGAGACCCGCCTGGGCAGCGAGACCTCATCTCTACAATAAATCAAAAAATCAGCCGGGCGTGGTAGCACATGCCTCTAATTCCAGCTACTCGGAAGGCTGAGGTGGAAGGCTCGCCAGAGCCCAGCAGGTCGAGGCTGCGGTGGCTGGGAGCGGCCACTGCACTCCAGTCTGGGCAGCAGAGTGAGACTCCAACTCAGAAAAAAAAAGAGAGGGAAAGGGTAGATAAGGAAGAGAGGGAGGGAAGGGAAGAGAAAGGGAAGGAGAAGGGAAGAGAGGGAAGGGGAGGGGAGGGAGGAGGAAGGGAGGTGAGGAGAAAAGAGAACAAATCACTTTGCAGGTCTTCTCAGTGGGTAAGTCAAACAAAGCCATTTACAAACCAAGAAGCCTTAAGGGCCCTTCTGTGACCTCAGTGTATGAGATGACGCCTTTATCCCCCATGAAGAGCGACAAGCTACAGAACGCTAACCCCTCCTGACTCAGACCTTCGCACCCTATCCTCATGTGGTAAGAAGTGATATGAATCCCATCAGTTGCAAATCCGTATTCAAACAAAAATACACGAATGCATCTTTAAATCAAAGCACACAGGACTGAGTAATTATTCACTCCTTTGAATTGCCCATGATATTACTCCCAGGAGTGAGGATCACAGAATTTAATATCAATATTTGATTTAGGATCCATTCATTAGCTCAATAAAAAGAATGAGTATGTGTTTATGGAATGTCCACTGTGGCAAGGCACAAAGCAGACTGTAGACATTTTTTTTTTTGAGTTGGATTCTCACTCTGTCACCCAGACTGGAGTGCAGTGGCCGCTCCCGGCCACCGCAGCCTCGACCTGCTGGGCTCCCGCGATCCTTCCGCCTCAGCTTTCGGAGTAGCCGGAACTACAGGCGCGCGCTACCACGCCCGGCTGGTTTTTTGATTTGTTGTAGAGATGAGGTCTCGCCAAGTTGCCCAGGCGGGTCTCGAACCCGCGGGCTCAGGCAATCGACTCACCTCAGCCTCCCAAGGCGCGGGATTACAGGCTGAGCCACTGAGCCCGGCTAGACTGTGGAAATTAAGCAGAGGTCTCAATGAGCTGTACTCCAGTGGGGGTTCTCAATGTATAATAAGGAGCAGTAATTGTGATGACCCACCCTGGCCCACTCCTGTTCTCATCTCACAAGATGTGCATCTGAACAATGGACTTAATCTCCTCAACCTTTCATTGTACACAGAAAAATAAGTGCTTCTCAGATTTACAGAAAGGATCTGTATTCAGTATATTATATGATATATGATAGTATATTTAAAGTCTCAAGTGCAATGCCTGGTGCTTATGAGACATTGAAGAAATTTTATAACATTTCGGTGCCTTGGTTTGCCCATCTACCAGTGGGGAATAATAATAGTTTCTAGCTCATAAAATTGATAACAGGAATAAATGGGATTGGCATATATACAGTGTTCACAACAAAGCCTAGCTCTTTGCCCTTACTCAATATATATAAACATTAGCTGTTGTTTTTTAATACTCATTATTGCTTTGTAGACTTTATTAGGGGGAAACCTGCCATTATGGTAATGGGTCGTAAATGCAATATTTTCTATAGATAGAAATGCCCTTTATAATTCTGGGAACATGTTGGCCTTTCAGTTCACACCTTGTTTGTGGGCAGAAGTAGTAATTAAATGTTTTGGTTTAAACATAGGAAAATGAGACCTTCTCTCTGGCTCAGCTGGTATATGGACAGAGGTGATGACAGGTATTGGCACTGGATTTGCGGCAAGCCCATAGGGCAGATGCCACATCTGTGACATCTTCCATCCTTTCTGAATTGGTGACTGAAGATCGTAGGACACAGCAAATCCAGGGAGAGAGGCATCCTGGTCTCCACAGAACCTCCTCCAGTAGAGCTCCCCATGAACTCGAGTAGACTCTTATTTAATGCAGGCCCTTGGGAAGGGGAGGATGAGCTGGTGGGTTAAGAAGGACAGTCAAGGAAAGAGACGTGCCAAGAAAAGGACAATTATCTCCAAAATTGTGTGCCAGCCTCATGTCTCAGGGTGTACGTTGAAATCTTTTGCAAATGAGAAGGACAAGTGGATTGAGTTATTCTTAATGGTCATCAGCCACGTGTCTCCGAGGGCATTGCTTAAAATCTCTGTATGCCTCAGTTTCCCCATTGACAATAGTAACATTTAATTGTCTGAAAGATACTTAGAGATCTTTGAAAGAAAGGCACTCCATAAAAGACCACGATTCTTTCTCCTTTGGGGTCTTTGCTCCTGGCATCCAGGCAGCTGGTGCCATGGATGTCTGAGACGGAGGAGGCCTGAGAGAGTCGTAAAGAGGAGGCCATACGGAGGCAAGGGAGCTGCTCAGGGAACTGAGAGAGCAGGACGGCAGTTCTGTGGGTGGTTGCTTCATTGAGAGCCCCTCCTGCTCTGAAGACAAAGCTGGAAGAAAGCTTTGTCTGATACCAACAGAGGCCTCAGAACAGTGAGAGGAAACAAGGTGCGAGCCGAAGTGAGGCTTGGCGAGGTGGAAGGTTTAGTGGCAAAGTGGGGTTGCCATCTGCCACCTCCCACCTGTCACCTGGCAGAGAAGGGAACTCCCACGGTGAACAGCCTGTCCTGGAGCTCGAGTCATGAGCAGCAGCTGTGCTGCACCTTCCCCAGGCTCGAGGACTTATATAACCTGCCCTGGGAGGTGTTGCCACAGAGTGTGCTGTGGAGGTGAGGGTCAGCGGGTGGCGGAGCTGCCAGAGGCTGGCAGAGAAGCCACAGAGTCTATCTCCAAAGAGTATCCAGGTCAGTGGGCACTTAACTAACATGTGTCCAAACTGGAAGCTGAGCTGGATTCCAGACACAGGCACACATTTTCACACGCATCCTGGCCCATGTGCCTACCCAAAACAAACACATTTATATACAGAGGACAGAACTGTGCATATGCAGAGCTGCAGAAAGGTGTGTATCCAAGAAAGGGAGCATATTTCATTATTTCTTATGCATTGTGTTCTTCAACTGAATAATTTTAATTTATGTTTAAATGGGTCTTCATTAAAGCCTTTTATTGAGAGATAGTCTTCCAAGAAACCTAAGATAGTGAAAGACTAATGACTAAACAATACTTGTTTCATTCGGGCTTGGTGGCTTAGCCTGTAATCCCAGCGCTTTGGGAGGCCGAGGCGAGTGAATTGCCTGAGCCTGCGGGTTCGAGACCCTCCCGGGCAACTTGGCAAGACCTCGTCTCTACAACAAATAAATAAAAAATTAGCCGAGCATGGTAGCGCACGCCTGTAGTTCCGGCTACTTGGAAGGCTGAGGCGGAAGGATTACCAGAGCCCAGCAGGTCAAGGCTGCGGTGGCCGGGAATGTGCCACTAAACTCTAGTCTGGGCGACGGAGTGATACTCCAACTCAAAGAAAAAAAAAACACTTGTTTTAAATTTTTTTTCTTAATTTTAGAGTTGTGGTGTACATGTGAGGATTTGCTACAAAAGTAAATTGTGTGCAGGGGAGATCTGGGTTTCTAGTGAGCCTTCTCTCCCCTGGTAGTGGACATAGTACCCAGTGGGTGGCTGTGTGCCCCTTTTCACCTTCTCCTCCCCCTTCCATTAGCAGTGCCCAGCATCAATTGTTCCTGTCTTGGTGCTCATATGCCCAATGTTGAGTACTCGCTTGTGAGTGAGAACATGTGGTATTCATTTTTTTGTTTCTGTGATAGGTCACTCAGAATGATGGTCTCCCAGCTGAAGAATGTTAGAACTAAAAAAAAAAAAAAAAAAAAAAAAAAAAGCGTTTTGGATTGACATCAAACCTACATTTTCAAACCAATGCCCCATACCAGCGAGCTTTGCACATAATTGGAACTCCAAATTTATTGTGTGAATAGATGAGGTCAAAGAAGAAAGAAAGGAAGAGAGGAAGAAGGGAAGGATAGAGAGAAAGTCTGGTTTATTTCAAAGCAGAAAAGACTAGATAAGACAAGGATAGTTTGGAGCAGGGGTCCTCAAACTTTTAAAACAGGGGACCAGTTCACTGTCCCTCAGACCGTTGGAGGAGCAGACTAAAAAAAACTAAGAACAAATTCCTATGCACACTGCACATATCTTATTTTGAAGTGAAAAAACAAAATGGGAACAAATATAATATTTAAAATGAAGAACAAGTAAAGTTCAATCAACAAACTTACCAGTATTTCAATAGGAACTATGGGCCTGCTATTGGCTAATGAGATGGTCAATGTCCAGTTCCATATCTGTCACTGCTAGTCGTAACAAGTTAAGGCGGCAAAAACACCCAGTGGGCCGGATAAATGTCCTCAGCAGGCCGCATGTGGCCCGCGGGCTGTAGTTTGAGAACCCCTGGTTTTGAGGGTTAAATTGTTCTTCCTTCATTTTAACTAACCATGAAAAGTTTAAGTCTTCTAGAAACATTTAAGAGGGAGGAGAGCAATTGCTTGAATGGTTTAGACCTACTATTTTCTCCATGTCCAGCACTACTGTAAAATATATCCTTCTGTTTGGATGGTGAGGAGGGTAGCAGAGTTAGAATCTTTCATCCTGGTTGGGCAACTTGGCGAGACCTTGTCTTTAAAATAAATGAAAAGAAATTAGCCAGGCATGGTAGTACTCACCTGTAGTTCCAGCTACTTGGAAGACTGAGGCGAAGGATTGCCAGAGCCCAGCAGGTAGAGGCTGCGGTGGCCGGGAACGTGCCACTGCACTCCAGCCTGGGCGACAGAGTGAGACTCCAACTTTAAAAAAAAAAAGAGGTGGCCAAGTGACCAGCTCCCTTGTGATGGAATCAAGGTGGGTCCACAGCTAGAAGAAGGCAGAGCCTGGGAGGTGGAGGCCCCAGAAGGAACCTGTATAACTGTCCTGAAACTCTGGTACCAGAATGAAGCTTACTGTCCAGTAGTTCTGGCCTATATTTATGCTCCTGTGTTTCTTCACTGCTTCTGTTTTACTCTTCCTTACTATTTGGTCAGGTTCCCTATTTCTAACATTTCAGCCTCTCTCATTCATTTTAAGAAAAACAAGAGAAAGTCACTTGTGTTTATACAAACACATACCCACGTCAATGGATTAAAAAGAGTACAACTCCTCAATAAGGCAGCGAATGACAATAGGGAGAATTCAACCAGGATCCCTCGACACAAAAGAAAAAGGAATTTTAGGGGACAGAGCTATTTGGTGAACTATTGTTCCCTTTCTTGAAGTTTTCCTTCCAGTGTTAAATCTTTGCAGAAATCGTGGCTTTCTTTTAAATAAGGGAGGTAGAACTCATATGAGGAGTCCCTGAAAAAAAGAAGGTGTTTTCAAGGAGTCACCAGAAAACACAAGGCAAGGTGAAGAAAATCAATCCCATAGAATCAACACCGACTTTAACCCAGTCCACCAGCACCATCTGCAAGCCGGAAGGCACGCTCCTTCCAACAAGCTACAAAGCAGAGATGATCATCAGGACAGGGAAACAATGCAAAGCTGACCCTTTGGCAAATGTTCCTTGGGACTAACAAGCATAGGAAAAAGTGGAAAATTATTTTCCAGAAACCAAGTCTTTGCCAGCATTTTCCTGGTTCCTGAGTGGCACCTGTTTCCACAGCAACCACAAACTGGAGAGAATGCTGCCTTTAAGCTAACTACCCAGGAACATGTTTAGACTGAGCTATCAGTTCTGGATGGGCAGAAAGAGTCTGAGTATGGAAAAGAACATGAGACACAAACATCGCTGGGGCTTAGGGAGGTTGAAGAAATTGTTTCTGCGGTTAGAGCCAACTGTCAGCACCAACCCTGATCTCTGCCCCAGTGACTCATGACTGAGTTCCCGCCAGCTCCTGTCCCCATGGAACCTGGTGCCTCGTGTTGGCAACCGTCACCTGATGGTGACAATATGATGGTGATGACAATGATGACGTGATAACAATGACAAGGGTGGTGATGGCAACAGTGAGGATGATGACCATAAAAATAATGACAGTGACAATGATCACGATGACAATGACAATAACGATGATAATGAAAATAACAATAATCATAACAGAAATGAACATTGATTGTCTGATGTTTCATATGCATTTTCTTATTTTGCCTCGCAAAAGTTATTTGAAGTAGATGCTATTCTTGACTCACTATACTGATGAGGAAACAGAAGCTCCAGGAGCTTAAATAACCCATTAAGAGGCACACAGCCTGCAAGAAAGACCTGATACCCAGCTCTGTGTATCACCAAGACCATTTGTTTCAGGTTGCAGCACAGCTTAAAAGATCAATTTCTACAACATACTGCCTCAATTCAGTGCTAGCCCAACCCCCCCCCAGCTGTGAGAACTTCACTTAACACCTTTGTGCTTAAATGACATAATCTGTAAAACAGGAGTAGCAACAGTAGTTCTCCCAAGCTTGATTTTTTTCTTTTGAAATTAAAGAGTTAATACACATAACTACATGTTTTGCAAACTTCCATATGCATAGAAATTACCTGGGGATCTTGATAAGGTGCAGCTTCTGGCCAGGTACTGTAATCCCAGCACTTTGGGAAGCTGAGGCCAGGTGGGAAAATTGCTTGAGACCAAGAGTTAGAGACCAGCTTGGACAACACAGTGAACTCTTTCTTTCTCTCTCTCTTTCTCTCGCTCTCTCCCTATACATACATACATATATGCATATACACACACTCAGTTACTCAGTAGGCTGAGGCAGGAGGCTCTCTTCAGCCCAGGAGTGAGCTGTGATCACACCACTGCATTTTAGCCTAAGCAACAGAGAAAGGCCTCCATCTCCAAAAGAAAACACAAACAAACAGCTCACTTTCCAATCTGGAAGGTCTGGAGTGAGGCCTGAGACTCTGCATTCCTGGCCTGAGACTCTGCATTCCTGGCAAGCTCCCCAGTTGCTGCTGGTGCAGCAGGCCTGCACACCACACTCTAATTGGCAAAACTGTCAATCGCTTGGAATGATGCATAGTAAGCAGCAGAGAAGTGTTTGCTGTTATTATTACTGTTGTTGTTTTAGTCTCTCCTAACCATATTCCTGGGCCAGACCACATGACGCTTTTCTGAAGGGCTGTGTCCTAGTGGCCACTTCATCTCCTGGGACTCGCTACTGACCAGAAACTCTGACATTTACATTTCTCTCCCTGACTCCTCTCTTGCCCATTTTCCTTCCCCCAAGATTGGACCCCCGTGATTACTGTTGATCTTGGTTGAAATGAAGTTTCTGATGCCGTGGGGGGAGGAAGAGGCTGTGCTCGCCACCCTCTCTGTGATTGCTCTCCATCTCTTGGGCTGCGCCTGCCTCACTATTTATTTTACTTTTGCTGGAATTTCACATCCACTTTGCACATCTGGGCCACAGCAGCTATGAAAACCTCAAAGGCAGAAATCCAGGCAAAATTTACTTCAAATCACTTTTAGAAACAAGTCGGCCATTTTTACTTTATATCATTTTTGAAGGTTTCTGACTCGCATTTCAGCTTAACTTTAGTATGCAAAAGTAGAGACGCAAGAGCCACAACGTTGGGGGTAAGCAGGAAAGAACTACTCCTGTGAACAGTCTTCTTCCTCTGCTGCCTGCATGGATTCATTAACTGAGTCCATGGAGGCTCCGGTTCTGCTGGAACCTTCACAAAAATGCCTTCACCCCAAGAAGAAAACAAGGGGATATATTTGCTTTCTCCTCCCTCAGACTAAATTAGGGAGTGAGAAGGGGAACAGAGCAGCCAAGTCCACATGCTCACTTGGGTGGGCATTAGGCTGTGAAGCCCAGATCCACCTTCAGGGAAGGATTTCTTGCTCCTGAAACTGGGGGTGCTGTCAGCAGGCAGCTGTCAGTGGTCAGCCACCTGGGGGGTTGTTTCGACTTCAGCAATGACTGATAGAGGTGGGAGTCTAAAACCTGGCCATCTCAGCCCAACCCCAGGTAACTCTGAAAGGTTCTTTTAGTTCTAGAGCTGTGTATGCCGTTAGTCCAGGCTGTCTTCATCACATGTGGACACATTACTTAAGGTGTGTGCAGGGTTTTGTTCCTTCTGAAAGTTCTACTGAAGAATCTACTTCCTTGCCTTTTTCACCTTCCTAACGGTGCCAGCATTCCTTGGCTTGGGGCCTCTTCCTCCAGCTTCAAAGCCAATAGCACAGCATCCTCAAATCTCTCTTGAAGGTCTCCGCTTCTGTTGTCACATCCGATGATGACTTCTGGCACCTCCTATGATAAGAACTCTTGTGATTATATTAGACTAATCTAATCCCAGATCATCTTCCCATCTCAAAAGCTTTAACTTATTCACATACACAAAGTTATTTTTGCCATAAGTCATGGGTTCCAGAGCTTAGGAGGTAGGCTTCTTTAGAGGAGGGTATTAATAATCCTTCCACAGGTGTTCCTTAATAAACATGGTGCACACAAGACTCTATTTCAGGCATTGCCTGCAATACCATTTGGAAATGCCATTTGCACAGTCTCACTTATTTCAGTTCTAGATTGTTTACACTGACATGACGTGAGGAAGAGGAAGAGCCATGTAGATTACTTAAAGCATGCAATAATTTACATAGTAAATCTTCACCCAATATCATTGTGGAGTTGGCTTTAGAGAATCCGAGTAAGTCGTGTTGTATGATAAAAAGTTAACCTTGGCTTTACCCAAAGAAAGGTCTGGCCTTTGTCCTTGGCTCCTGAGAGGTGATTTCTAAGCACCTGGAATTTCCTGACTGATAAGTTTTTTTGTTGACCTGAAGGCCTTGGGCCATACCAGATAGTCTAACATTGTGATTTGTGGTGGAGATTTGGGGCTACATGGTATCAGCACAAACTCCTTAAAGAGCTTAAGACTAAGGTCAGTCATTTGGGAGAAAACCATATCTATGTGGTGAAACCCCAATAAAAACTCCAAACTCAGGGCTCGAGAAAGCTTCTCTGACTGGCTGGCAATACTCCATGTGAATTGTCATGCACCATTCCATGACTCCAGTGAAAGAGGACAACTGGTAACTCCATACGTATAGCTTTCCTGGACTACGCCCCGTACATGTCTCCTTTCTTGGCTGATTTTAATCTGTGTCTTTTTGCCATACTAAACCGTAACCATGAGTTTAACAACTTTCAATAAGTCTGTGAGTTCTTCTAGCAAATTACCAAAACTTTGGGTGGTCTTGGGAATACTGAATTTTCAGTTGGCATTCCAAGTAATTGTGGTTTTGGAGTCCATTGAATTCTGTACTGTCTTATGTGATATATTCCACATAATTTCTCCGGAAAGCTTTTCCCAAAGATATTTTTATGTCTTCTTTCTTTTCAACATCCTCATTGCTTGATCAGCTATTGTCTGTATCCACCTCAAAGCTAGGGATAAATATAACCCAGACCCATTTTTGAATCTTTTTGGGACCTGGGACAACAGAGAAATATCTTGATTCAACAGTTTAGACACAAGGTATATTAAAGATCAGAAAAAGCTCAGTTCAACCTATTTTTATTGTGTCAAGTTCATAAACCAGAAATACAGAGATGAGAAAGATCTTCTCTACAGACAAAGTGCACATGAAAGACAAAGATCCAAGCAACAGTGTGGTAAGTAACTTACCCATTTGGGTGCTGATTACTAGCAGAAAGAAATATCAGTGGTACCCTTTGTTTGCTCTCCCTGCCAGTAAATTCGGGGGAAAAAACCCAAAAAATCATATCAAGTACATTTACCTTTATAGTCAATAAAGCTTCTCTTTTCCACTTTCTTTGGGCCTACATTCATCTTTCTGTCTTTATTTTAATAATTTTATTGTGGATTTGCCCTGTTTACTTTTATATTTGGATTCCAACTGTGCAGAATTAGATTAGCCATAATTTCAGCTCATGACATACTGATCATTGCTCCCTCCATGCTCGGGTGTTTGCTTGCTTTTTGTTTGTCTCTATGTTAATTAATTTATTTTAAACAACATAACAAGCACCCTATAAGCCCACTCCCATACAAAAAACTAGATTCATGACAAAGAACTCATATTGTACAACTATTCTTTATTTCAAGACATCTAAAAGAAGGATTTGTACTTTTTTCTGAAAGTAAAATTGATAAGCTGTTATTCAGAAAATATTTCAAATTTTTCAAAATATATGCTAACAGAGGGAGAAAAATATTATCTGCAACCCATTCCCACAATTTAACTCACTTTATTAACATCAACTATATATTTTATTCTGATATATCTTCATTTAACTATTTTCTATAGTTTTAAGTTATAACATATGGAAAACTTCACATCTTGCTTTTTATCACTTGCCATTATGCATTAAACATTTTACTTGAAAATTTCACTTAACATTATAGAGTAAATTCTCTGTTATTATTTTTGGAACTGAACTTTATAAGCCATATTTGAATGATATCATAAATTATTTAGTAGTTGATTTCTTGTTAGACCTTTAGACTATGATTTTGAGGGGAAGTATGAAAAATAAAATTACCAAACAACATTGAATAAATAAGTATTATTTCATTTTTAGTTCAGTTTTCATTTTTTAAAATTTTATTTTAATGATGTGGGGTACAATTTGGGGTTAGATATACAACTGGTCATTATACAGGTAAAGTTTAGGCCTCACTTTGATCCCCACCTCACCTGGTTTGAGATCAGGAACTCTAACTGATGAATTGTGCACCCCCCAGCCCGGGCAATTTTTCACTACTGCCAATCCCTTTCTTACAGTGTTATGATAATTGTTCAGGGTCTGCTTATGGGTGAGAACATGTGGTACTTAGTTCTTTGTTTCTGTAATAGATCACTCAGTATTATAGACTCTAATTCCATTCAAATTGCTGCAAAGTTCATAATTTTGTCATTCTTTATGGTTGTATAATATTCTATCGTGTATATGTACCACATTTTTTAAGACAGTCCATTTATGATGGGCAACACGGTTGGTTCCATGTTTTTGCTATTATGAGTAATGCTGCAATATATATGCATGTGCAGGTATCTTTTTCATAGAGTGATTTGAATTTCTCTGGGTATATTCCCATAATGGGGATTGCTGGGTCATAAGAAAGGTTCATTTTTAGATCTTTTAGGAATCACCACACTGTTTTCCACAGAGGTTATGCTAGTTTACAATCCCACCAATAGTGTAGGAGTGTTCCCTTTTCTCTGCATCCTCTCCAGCATCTGTTGTTTTTTGAGTTATTGATCATGGCCATCTTGACTGGAGCTAGGTGTGGTTTTAATTTGCATTTTTTTGTTGATTAATAAGGCTGAACATTTTTTCATGTATCTGTTGGCTGCTCGTATGTCTTCTCTTGAGAAGTCTCTATTCATATCTTTTGCCCACTTTGTTATGGGCCTGTTTGTTTTTTTCTGTTCGGCATGTTTTGAGTTCCTTGCAGATCCTAGATGTTAGACCTTTGTCAGATATTCAGTTGGCAAATATTTTTTCCCGTTCTGTGGGTTGTCTTCCCACTCTCTTGATGGTTTATTTTTCAAGATTCTTATAGTTTGAGGTTTTACATTTAAGTCTTTGATCCACTTAGAGTTTATTTTTGTGTATGTGATAGGTAGGCATCTTGTTTTAATCTTCTGCATGTGGTCAGTCAGTTTTCCCAGCACCACTTACTGAATAAGTTCTCCTCTCCCCCATGGTTGTTAGTGGAGGCTTTGTCAAAGACGAGTTGGTTGAGAAATTGAGGTTTTGCTTCCGGAATCTCTATCCTATTCCATTGGTCTATATGCCTGTTCTTGCTAGTTCAGTTTTCTATATGTGGTTTTAAATCTTAGAGATTTAATGTTTGGTTAAAATAATTTTAATATTTAAAATTTTTGAGGCATATTGCCAAAAGCTTTCCAGAAAGATTACGCCAATTAGTACTAACCTTGGCTAAAAAGGCCCCTGCACTGGTTCCACACTTTTCTGAAACCCCTTCTGGCCTTCTTCAGGCCATGGAACTTCTTTTGGGTCTATGGTCAATGGTCACTTCCCATGATCCCTAGTCTTCTAGTTAATGCTCCAAGTACCTAGTATCCAGGAATTCCCTACCAAGGGTACTTTGGCAGCTTCTAGGTTTTCTGTACCTCTTTCCTGAGGCCATCTTCTCAAGGGTAGACTTCATCTGCTGTGTACGCGAGTATGTGTAACCTTGGGCCTGTTTGTGAAATGGATGGGTACCTCAAAAGATCTTGGATATGCAGTTGGGGTGTCCACATCATATGCAACAGTCCATATAGTACCAGTAGAGCTAGATATGAGAGGGGGAGGGTAATGGGCCATGACCCAGGAGCCTGGGCTCACATTCCTCACGCCACCAAGTTCTATCAAGAACTCCTGGAAATCCAAGTCATTATAAAAGTGTATTTGTCCAGGTCGGAAGATTGAAAATACTTAATTGAACAGTTTGTTAGCTTTGCTCAGAAATTTTGAATATTTAGGGGGCCTTGGGTTGTACACTTGTCCTGGGCCTTGAGTTTGTTGGTCAAGGAACTGGTACCCATTTTTATTCTTACCAACATCTGTGAGTGCTCCTGCTCACTGACATGATAAATTTTGATTATCCTTTGCTAATTTAGCGGATGTCTAAATGATTATTTTAATCTGCACTTTAAAAATATTTAGCCATTCATGTTTTTATCTTGTTAATGGTGTATCTTCTTGGTTTATCTACTGGGCCTCAGAGTTTTTCTTATATGTCTGTAAGCTTGTCTTTATATTAAAGATAATGATCCCTGTACGTGTGACACTAAGCCCAGAGCTGTAAATGTATTGTTTTCCCAATCCCTCCCCTTCCTCCTCCTCAGTAAAACTGGCTTTTGTTTATCAAGGGAGAAGATGGGACCAGCGAGTGAGGACTGAGTATACTCTGAGAGTTCTAGGGGCCCATTTGATTATAGTCATCAAGTGGGCCACAAAGCAATGAGGGGCTCAGAACCAATCAAAATCAGGAAGATTAGCACAGGGAAGAGAACACCAAAGTAGGGAATGCTGGGAGGGTCATGAGAGTGTGGACCATCACTTGTGGCTTGGTTTGCCGTTGATAAATTCCTGGATTGGTGAGGACCAGATTCACATATGGGTCCCGCTACTGGGGATATATTGGTCGTCCATAAGTGCATAGGAATTGAACTTTTGAGTTGAGAATCTAACTGACGTGAATACCACAGAGATCACAGAGCAAAGTCAATGCTTCCCTAAAATCATCTCCGGTCAACAAGGTGTCGTTCCAGTTAAACCACAAATACCCAAGTCGCTGCCTCCGGGGTCTTCATCCTATTTCCTTCTTCAGACACCGAAGCAGAATCTCTTTATTTCATTCAGAGAGCTGGCCAGTAAATGCTCTAATTATAAGTTGAAAGGAATAAAATAAAATCATTTGGTAGAATGGTTTTAATTAGAATTTAGTGAGTCGAGCAAGCAATTAGTGCATCTAAGAATGGAGACTCTATACACATATTTGTCTCTGTTGAGCTTCACTGATTTAAATGAGCATTTGACTCAGATTCCTCAAGTTAAACAAAGACCATCATAATGATAATTATAAGAAGAATGTCGCCTGAGCTAATAGAAAATTGTAAAAGCGATCACTCTGTGTCCTCCCAGTTCTCAATGATTGGCTTCATGGCAGAACCATTTCAGAGCAAGCCATACCATTCTCAAGACGGTCAAGATTATGAATTAATTTTAAATGTTTGTGTAGTAAAAGGGGAAAAGAAAGAAAACTATCATGTTTGAGGAGTTTGTGTATATCATCTCGCTTCCACTTTGTACAAGGTGTGGAGGGTGTTATAATAGATGCAATTTAAAAAGTTGACTAAGGCCCAGAAAGACAAAGTCATTCCAAAGCTTGGATCGCCAGTAAGGACAGAACCCTGGTTAATTTGAATCCAGAAATTTTGCTCTTTCCAAGGGATTTAAAATCTCTTAAATATGAATGACTAATTTAAATGCCCAAAAGAGAACACTGAATTGCCCCGGGAACAGTCTGATTTCTATGTGCCCAGTATGATCTCACTCTCCAACAGGGAGGTGAGGACTACAGGAGCTAAGAGTGATGCTGGTTCTTTCACAGGCTAAGCAGGTGTCACACCACTGCTATTCAATCTTACCCGCACAATGGAATCACTGGAGAAAGTCAAAAAATATTGAGGACAGGCTCCACTCCTGGAGGTTCTGAATTTCACTGGGAGATAGCATAGCCTGGATCTGGGCATTTTTTCAAACTCCTCAGTTCATTCTAACAAGGTGAAGCCAAGATCGAGGACCCCTGAGTTCCATGCACAATGAGCATTGAAAGGAGGTTGTGGAAGTTCCATTTAAGAGTGAAAATGTCACTTCCCTGAGCTTTGCAGGGCTGTGTCCACGATCTTCTCCTTAGCTCTGTTCCAGCCCTGGACCTGGCAAAGAGTCACCAATAACAGAGTGAAAGACCCCAGTGGGGATCCTGGCTTGATCATTTACTGCCATTGTAATTTTGGTCAAACAATTTCATCTGAGTCATAGTCGTCTATAAAATAAAGATAAGGAGAACTACCTGGCTGGACTAGGGTAAAGATTTTTTTTAAATGCATGCCTACCATGCCTAGCAAATCATATGTGCCAATAATTGATAACTACTTGTTTAAACAGTTTGATCAGGTTGGGTAGGGTGGCTCAGTCTGTAATCCCAGCACTTTGGAAGCCCAAGGTGAGAGGATTGCCTGAGCCCAGGAAAGAGTTCAAGACCAGCTTGGGCAACTTGGTGAGACTTCTTCTCTACAATAAATCAAAAAATTAGCCGGACGTGATCACATGCCTGTAGTTCCAGCTACTTGGAAGGCTGGACTGAAGGATCATCTGAACCCAGCAGACAGAGGCTGAGGTGGCCATGAATGTGCCACTGCACTCCTGCTTGGGCAACAGAGTGAGACTCCAACTCAAAAAAAAAATTGTTTGAGCCTTGAAGGTAGAGGTCAGATTTTTCTGAACCTCTCCATAGGCAGCACCTGGAATATAGTGCAGGTTTACTTTGTACCGTAACTGATACTATCATCCTGAATTTTCCTATACCAAGAGCTATATCATGAATGAGATTTACACTCTTTAACTCTTAAATGCACCATATATTATTATTACTCACTAACACCTTGGTCCAGTGACTGTGGATTCTCCAGAAGACTAAAGTAAATAGATTTGGGATACATGGTATGCTAGAGATAAAACAAGCATTGTGTATGTATACCAGCATACAAAGACACAAAGACTATTTTGATTCTGATTAAGTTAATCAAGTTCTCCTGGCTTCAGAAACCACATCTGTAAAATGAGAATAATTCAGCGAATCTATGAGCTACATCTTAATTTAGAAACTGTGAAAGTTGCTGGTGCTTTTCATTAAATATTTCCCACTCTCAGCCTTCTGGGCACAAGGCAGAATTGTTATGTCCTGGTTCCCTTTAGGCCAAGGTGGGGCCATGTGACTATCATGCAGTGAGTTGTAAATGAAACTGAGCATATGTCACTTTTAGGTGAGAGCACTCTGTTGCTATCTTGGGCTTTCCAGAGCTATCTTTCTACCTAACATGAATCCACCAGCAACTTTGAGATGGATGCTGCTTCCACTAGCCTGGGTCTTGCAGTAAACGGAGGCCACCTGCTAACCTGCAATGGATATGTAGCATGAGCAAGATGAGGACTTTTATTAAGTCATTGGGGTTTGGAAGTTGCTTGTTATCACAACACAACTTAGCTTAACCTGTCTGATGCAATAATCAAATGAGATATTCCCAAATATATCATTGCAAAATATATTTGATGGAACATTTTTCAATGTTTGTGCTAGTCATGGTTCTTCAGAGAGACAAAACCAATAGAGAGACAGCTATGCAAGAGAGGATTCATTAGGGGAACTGTCCAGCACAATTACAGGGGCTGGAAAGTCCCCCAAGAGGCCACCTGCAAGCTAGAGACATAGGGAAGCTAGCAGTGTGGCTCAGTCCAAGCCCAAAGGCTTCAGAATCAAAAAGCCTGAGACCCCGATGGTCACTGGTGCAAGTTCTGAAGTTCAAAGACTAGAGAACCTGGAGTTCTGGTTTCCAGGGGTCGAAGAAGAAGGGTGTCTCAGCTGCAAAAGAGAGAGAGCAATTTTACCTTTCCTCTGCTGTTTTGTTCTATTCAGGCCCTCAGCTAACAGGATGGTGCCTGTTCACGTTGGGGGTGGATCTTCCGTACCCAGTCCACTGATTCAAATGCCAAACTCTCTCAGAAGCACCCTCACAGACATATTCAGAAATAATGTCTTACCTGTACCTGTATGTCCCCTAATCCAGTCAAGTTGACACCTAAAACCATCACCATAACAAAGCAAGCATTCTAAAGGACTCAGTCTGGGGAAATTCATCCTGGTTTAAATTGTGCAGTCTAAAGATAGTCATAGGAAAGGAGCCAGCAAGATGGTCAGGAGGCCAAGAACTTGTATGGTGCCTGTCATTTAGGAAGTTTGGCACCAGCGTTCAAGTCAAGATATTCAGATTTATCAATTTACCTACAGATTGGCTTTTTCTAGTTAACAGATTCACAGATACTGAAAGCAAAATAAATCATCTGGCATAGAAGAATGGAATTTTATTAAGACACAAAGACTATTTTGACTATTTTGATTAAGTTAATCAAGCTCTCCTGGCTTCAGAAACCTCATCTGTAAAATGAGAATAATACAGCGAATCTATGAGCTATGTCTTAATTTAGAAACTGTGAAAGTTGCTGGTGCTTTTCATCAAATATTTCCCACTCTCAGCCTTCTGGGCACAAGGTAGAATTGTTGTGTCCTGGTTCCCTTTAGGCCAAGGTGGGGCCATGTGACTATCATGCAGTGAGTTGTAAATGAAACTGAGCATATGTCACTTTTAGGTGAGAGCACTTTGTTGCTATCTTGGGCTTTCCAGAGCTATCTTTCTACCTGACATGACTCCACCAGCAACTTTGAGATGGATGCTGTTTCCACTAGCCTGGGCCTTGCAGTAAACGGAGGCTACCTGCTAACCTGCAATGGACATGTAGCATGAGCAAGATGAGGACTTTTATTAAGTCATTGGGGTTTGGAAGTTGTTTGTTACCGCAACACAACTTAGCTTAACCTGTCTGATGCAATAATCAAATGAGATATCACATAATAGATGCTCAGGAAATGTTAATCCATTTCTTTCTACAGTGGGGAGGGGAGCACATTCTTTAGTTGGCTCACACAATTTGAACACAGATCACTCATACTGGTCATCAGGTGTACCCAGAAAAATAATACATATCAGAAAGTATGTACATGGCATTAGAACCAAAGTAGTTGGGATAGTTTATATTTTGAGGGATATGCTTATTTGGGGATTTTTATTCAGTCTTCTTTTTTCAACAAAAATGTATAATGGGCTTCCAGAAAATGGTTGATAAACTGAATTGAGTTTCATATCTTGGGCATCAGTTGTGTTGTAACAAAGCGAAAACGGGTGCAGGGTAGACACAAAGGCTCCCAGTTACAGAGGACTCTTGTCTCCTGATACCACACTTCCATCTTCACTCAAGTCTCTTTTTCTTCCTCCCTTCCCTCTTAAATAATTCTGGATTTAGCACTTTGTCTCATTTTACATAAGTAGCTGCATTTTTACTTCTGACTTGGGATGGCAACCCAGTCCTTGTTTGCATGAGCTTATAAACACTAACTGGAAATGTTTCTCATTAACATGCTCTTGGGAGTCTCAGAGAACCCTGAGCTCAGCTGAGGCATGTTTAGTGGCACTGCTGGCTCCTGCATGCAGGCACTTGACCTGCATGATTTTCCTACTGGGGGGTTAAAACAACCCTTTGTTGTCTTAACATAAAGCACAGGCTGTTTTCGCCAGAGCCAGGGTTGCTGGGCCTGGTTCCCGGCCTCCCAGCCTTTCTCTTCTCGCAGCTGGGGCCTCAGATACCCACCTGCAGGCCCTGCAGGCCTGCACTTCCTTTCCTTGCTTTAGGGAAGACAAAGGAGTATAAAGACTGTGAGCATCTTGGCTTCTAGAATGTGAGTCAGGTCCTGTCCTTAAGCTGTCAGCATGTGGGCTTTTGTAGAATATCCCCACATCATTCCCTGCCTTGGTTTCTGTTCTAGAAACAGGATCTAAACCTCATTTTGTGCCACCAACCCCGACTCAAGGAGTGTCCCAACACCAGTCACTGTGCCCTGATCTGCTCCAATCAACCCCTGAACTGACATCGGATGCCACTATTAAGGGTGCCAGTTAATACAGATTGTCCCCTTTTCCTCCCTGGAAGCTGCCTAAAGAATTTCCTAGTCCTAAGGCCTTGTCCATCCTTTTGTTTTTTTACAAAATTTTTTATTTTAAAGATGTGGGGTACAATTCAGGGTTAGGTATATAAGTGTTCATTACACAGTTACTTTTCCTTGTTGATGAGGCGTGCTCCCCTCTCCCAGCAGATTCCCACTACTGCTAATCCTTTTCTTACAGTATTATGATAATTGTTTAAGGTCCACTTATGAGTGTGAGAACATGTGATACTCGGTTCTTTGTTTCTGTGATAGATCACTCAGTATTATAGACTCAAAAGCCATCCAGGTTGCTGTGAAGTTCATAATTTTGCCCTTTATGACTGCATAATATTCCATCATGTATATATACAACATTTTTTGTTCAGTCCATTTTGATGGGCGGGATGGTTGGTTTCTTTTAAATATCATTATCATAAAAAATGTGGTACATATACACAATGGAGTATTATGCAGCCATAAAGAAGGACAAACATATGGACTTCGCAGCAACTTGGATGGATTTAGAGTCGATCATACTCAGTGATCTGTCACAGAAACAAAGAACAGAGTACCATATGTTCTCACTCATAAGTGGATCTTGAACAAGTATAATACTATAAGAAAGGGATTGGCAGTAGTGGGAAACATTCTTTTTTATCCTTCAGACCTGCTATCTTTTTCAGGCCTCATTTCAGATTTGCATATGCTGCACAAATGTGATTTTGGCCTTTTTCTGATAAACTCTGCTTTTTACCTGGGTCAACTTCACCAAAGTGGGATGAGACCTGGTCCAGTGCCCAGTTCCTCCTGAGCTGTTGCACCGCATGCTTCTGCTGTATTAACTAAGTTAAGCCTAGAAAAGATGGGTAAACTGATTTAAAGATAAATAAGTAAATAACAATAAAGTTAGCCCTCCATATTCATGGGTTCCACATCAGGGAATTCAACCAACTGAGAATTGAAAATATTCACACACACACACACACAAACATTGGATGGTGTGTCTGTCCTAAACAGACTTTTTACAAAACTCCTCATTTCCTAAACAAAATACTATAACAACTATTTACATAGTGTTTACATTGTACTAGGTATCATAAGTAATCTAGGTATGATTTAAAGTATGTGGAAGGATGTGTGTAGGTTACATGCAAATACTACACCCTTTTTCATCAGTGGCTTTTGGTATCCACAGGAAGTTCTGGAACCAATCTTCCATGGATACCAAGTGACAACTGCATCATGTATAGTGTGATGGTTAATATTGTGTGTTAATTTGGGTGTCCAGATAGCCGGTAAATATTATTTCTGGTGTGTCTATGAGGCTGACCCAGGTGAGAAGTAAAGTCTTCAGAAGAAATCAGAACTCAAATCAAATTTGAATCTGGAGACTGTGTAAAGAAGATTCACCCTAGTCAGTGTGGGTGGCCTCTTTCAATTCATTAAGGGCTCAAGTAGAACCGTAAGGCAGAGGAATAAAGAATTCAATCTCTCTGAGCTGGAACATCGATATTCTCCAGCCCTTGGACTTCAGTGCTCCTGGTTCCGAGGTCTTTGGACTTAACCTGCTTCCCTCGTTCTCCAACTTCTTACAGACAACAGATTGTGGGACTTCCTATCCTCTATAATCACATAAGACAATTCTTTTTTTTGAGTTGGAATCTCACTCTGTCGCCCAGGTTAGAGTGCAGTGGCACGCTCACGGCCACCACAGCCTCGACCTGCTGGGCTAGGGCGATCCTTCTGCCTCAGCCTTCCAAGTAGCTGGAACTACAGACACACGCCATCATGCCCAGCTAAGTTTTGTGATTTATTGTAGACACGAGGTCTCACTAAGTTGCTCAGTTGGTCTCAAACCCCTGGACTCAGGCAATCCTCTCTCCTCAGTCTTCCAAAGGGCTGGAATTACAGATTGAGCCACCGCTCCTGGCCCAATTCTTATTTTTTAATATTTATTTATATCTCAATTTTATATATTTATTACATATATCCATATATATATTTAGTTAGTCATATTTCATTTCTTTGAGCACCTAATACATATGGATAAGGAAAAATAATCATAAAGATGTCTTCAAAGGAACACATTTTGGGAAATAGTGTTTTATGGGATGATGTAACCCAAATGTCTTGTACACTGAGGTGATGAATGTCTCTGTCTTCTCCTGTGAATGGGGCTAAGATCACCTACCTGGTGAAGGTGTTGGAAAAGTCAGAAAAAGGTGTGTGGAGCACTAGTCCAGTAACCAGTATAACATTTATCTGGCAGTGTTATTTTTGCATACTCCACAGTCAGTCTGTGCTTCTATCCCAGAGCCATCAAGGCTGCAGAGCAGTGAACACAGGAGAGACACTCCTGACTGTGGTCCCTGCTTAGACTGTCGTGTGGTTTGATGATCCCACAAAGAAAGCAGAGCCTGCAGAGATATATCCTGGGAGATCTGTATCTCCTCCCAGCCCTGACCCAACTAATCTACCTTTTCTCAACACTATTTAGCTCCAATGTACCGCAAGAGTCCAAAATGAAATAATCACCAATAGGATAAAGGGTTCCCAAGGCAGGTAATTCTGCAAACTTTTCCCATGAGGCCAAAGCTCCTGGAAGCCAGGTGTACCCTCTGCCTTCAAATGCGATTATCTCAGGGCTTAGCCAGATGAGAATGCAAAGTGCAGAAACCTTGTATAGAGTTTATGTAACCCCAATCGATTCCATAGGAATCATTGTCTGAGTTAGCTAATGGCAGGGTAGAGGACCTCCTACCGAGATTCCATTACCTTGTAATTTTCAGCTTGTTCACTGCCGCAATAAAACCCCTCTGTCTTATAATTCCCCAGCATTCACGTCTCATCTTCTCAAGAACTGAAGTATGTAAGATGCTTTCTGCTGGGGATTCATTGAAATAAGTTATTGAAGTCAAGCAGAGAGGCAGGCTTCCTGCACTCGGCTA
Organism: Carlito syrichta; assembly: GCF_000164805.1. NCBI lineage: Eukaryota > Metazoa > Chordata > Mammalia > Primates > Tarsiidae > Carlito > Carlito syrichta. The sequence goes on along the minus strand of NW_007260029.1, from coordinate 526,247 downwards.
CTCTTCTCAAAATTTATGTTCCTGCTTCCTTTTGAAGGTCTAATGTAATCACAAACAATGTGCTTTCTGTATGTTTAAAAATTCATAAGTTTCCTGTACGATGAAGGTGGAGGAGTGAGGAACTCTCACACTTGGGTCTCATCAGCAATGGGAGGCTTGGAACAGCGGACTCGTTTTTTAATTTCTACGTGACTGAAATGCCACAGTCATTCAAAGCCATTCAGCGGGGAGGAGGAACGGTGTACCCACAAACTCATTAACCTGTCCTGGAAGTCGGGCTGTATGATCTGCCAGATCATCCCTTTCTTGCTTGAAAATTGCTGCTCCCTCCCATGTCTTGTTCTTTGGGCTCTGAGTGATGTCCCTTTTCTCCCCTCTGTGTACACAGAGGCCACTCTAGTTCTCAGCCTTAACACAGCCATCAATCATATGTATCTCCCTGCCCCGGCTACCCCTCTCTATTTCACCCAGCTCACCATTCTTATGATCCTCCCAGAACAGTGTTCTCAAACCTGCCCACTGTAGGAGGTCCTATCCTGACTTTTAATTGCCAAAGAGAGAATCAAATCCAAATGTCCCAGCAAAGGATTGAGGTTCATCCACTTCTGCTTCCCCCCACCTTGAAATTCCACAGCATAGTTTACAAGAGTTGCCTCTGAGGGCTCCAGGGAGGCTCCAAGAAGGGAACAGGGTGGACAACACAAGGAACTTTGAGGTGATGCCCCTAAATCCACTGCTCTCTGCTAGCCAGGCAGTTTCCTACTAAGAGACCTGTGTAGAATGACTTAAGGGAGTAAAAACTCTAAAGCACAAATTATAAGACATTCCTCCTAATGGGAGGTGAGGGCCATGCCTCACATTTTGAATCTAGAGTTCATAACTACTTTGACTTATAGTGGATAGCAGAAGTAAGCCTATGTGTCCTCTGATGCTTCCAACTTGCTCTTAGAACTCTAAGGCTCCATGTAAGAAGCCTGACCACCATGAGGCCACCATGTTATAAGGAAGCCCAAGCCATGTGAAGAGGCCATATGTAGGTGCTCTGGTTAACAGTCTCAACAGAGCCAGCCTCTGAATTATTCTATCCCAGGTACCAGATTTGTGAGTACAGAATCCTACAGCAAATTCCAGCCCTCAGCCATTGGAGTCACCATCAGATATTTGAAACTTCCCGGCTATGGTCCCACACATAATGGAGCAGAGACAGGACATTCTCAGTGTATCTGTTTGAATTGCTGCCCCCGTGAAATTCATAAAAATAATAAAAGTTTGTTATTTTAGGCCACTGAATTTGGGGTGCTAGTTATGCAGTAGTTAATGGAAAGGAGGGAGAAATCCCATCTCACCCCCCATTCTCCATACATATTCTCTACCCATATTCTGAATGTCTGAAAAAGCACTCTCTTTTCCAAGGACACAAGTAGAGGAAAGCCGTAACATTTTATTGTCCAAATTGTCTTCTCATTTGGCGGGGAGAAGCCCCAAGAGTAGGACAGATAGATACATTTTGAGGAGGGGCTGAGTGGAGGGGGTGTTTGCAGCCCAGGGCACACTCCACAGGGAGCAGGGTCTGTCGTGAGCTCTGTGGTGGAGGCCCTGGCAGCTGGCGTTTTGGCAGAGAAGCTGGACCCAAGCCATGGGTGTGGAGAAAGAAAGCAGGAAGGGAGCACACCACACAGCCAAGGTCAATATCATCATCCTAATTGATCAGGCTCCATTCAGTCCCTGAGTATGAAATATCCAAACCTTCTAGAAGTTCTTATTTCATCTCAGTTCTAGTCACCCAACAAGTACCCACTTGTATCTACTAAGCAAGAGGCCAGGTATAGGAGGGAAGGATACAGATAAACAGGATGCTATAACCCTAGTCTGGAGAAATCTTTCTCCATCCTGGGTGCACTGTCCCTCTGGAAAATCATTAAGCTATTAAAAATTGTGTTAAAAGTATTTTCTGAAATCGCAGCTTTAGGAAGGCCAAGGCACATCCTGCTGTAAAGTTCTGCCAATAGCCAGTCTCATGCTTTGAGAAAGCAGGGTGGGGCAAGGCTTTCCCCTCCCTCTCCATTATTCTCAGAGGATAATGGACATACTCTGAGCACAAATGCCATCCTCAAAGGGGAGTCTCAGCAGCACCCTCTGGCTGATCCCACCACTTTGCCAGCTGGCTGCAGAGGAAAGCCTGGGAAAGCCTCATTAAGCCACACAAAGCCAGTCTAAGAAGCGACAAAGTGGACTGCAGCTGCCTCGCCAGCCTGCCGCAGCTGATTGCATGTGATCCCAGCCATCCTGTGGCAGGCGTGCCTGCTGACACAGCCTGTTGTGTTGGAGACCTTATTATTGCAAATCCCATTTCCACCTCACGGATTCTGCGGAAATTGCAAACATGTCTGTCTGTGGCCAGCCCGCCTGGAAAGGTCACTGCAACAGCTAGTGGGCCCCACTGCCATTTCCCTCGTTCACACACATACAAACCGTAAATACCCAAGGTCAAAAGCAGTCACAGCCCTCTAACGTGATACTGCCTAATACCGCCCAGGCACAGGCTGGGCGCTATGCGGAAACCGAGGAGGCTTCATTCTCACATAGCAGTGCCTCTCAAGTGTTCTCAGAGATTCTAATTTAATTGATCTGGAGTGAGGCCCCTGTGTCTATGGCGTGAGCTGTATTTTGCAAAGCTCCAAACTTGAGAAAATGTACAGTTTGGTTGAGAATTGCTGCCATGAGAATCGAGGCTAATATTTACTGCTCACCTGCTCTGTGTCTATATATTACAAACTTTCTTATCTCATCTGTAAAACAGACATTAGGTAGATATCTAGTTTGTGGGGAGTGAGGAAAACAAAGTTTAGAGATGTTAAAAGTGATTTTCTCACATCACTCTGTATCCATTACAATGGCTGGAATTAGAAAGATGAAAAATCAAGTATCCATGAGGAAGCAAAGCAACTGGGACTTTCATTCTTGCTGACATGTGTGTAAAATGGTACAACCACCCTGAAAACATTTTGGCCATTTCTTTCTTTCTTTTGGCCATTTCTTATAGAGTTAAACATTTGCCTATTCTATGACCAAGAATTCTACTCCTGGGTATTTACCCAAAAGAAATGAACACGTGTGTCTACACATAGATTTCTACTCAAATATTTAGAGCAGAATTATAACCAGAAATCACCCCAAATATCTATCAAGGGAATTAATCAACCAATTGTGCTGCATCTATCCCATAGAATGCTACTCAGGAAAAAAAAAGAACAGAGTGTTGTTGAAACATTAATGCAAAGGCTGTGAGGTTAGAATTGAGATGGGTCCTGAATTCTGTTAGAATACAAGCATAGCCAAATCATAAGGTTCTCTTTGACCTTTTCTCCTACCGTGTATATCCTAGTCCCCAAGACTGCCTGCACAATTAATGAACTTGTTTCTCTCTTGAAAGACAATGGCTGTAGGTCATGCTGACTCCCTTGGTGGTATCCAGAAGTTTAATCAGCTCAAGGGAACGAGTAGCTTTGGTCACTAGGAATCCCCCTGATGCCAGAGGACCTGAGGCAGGTGAGACCCTCAATCTTAGCCTGGTACTCGAGTTCTTGACACCCTTTCGAGAAAAGATTTCACAGATGAGTCAGAGTGAAGTGAAAGTGAAATCAAAGGAGTTTTATTGTAAAGCAAAAGTACACACTCGAGAGAAGGAGTGCAGGTATATTGGATAGTGGGAGTGCGGGCATACACCTGGAAGTGAGTGGTGCCTAACAGGGCTTGGAGTTTTTCTTTATATAGTTATCTCTAACTAAGGGGTGAAATATTTATGGGTTTTCTGGGAAGAAGGAGAGGATTTCCTGGAATTGGGAATTTTCTCTCCTTTTCTGTCCTTATTTGGTCACAACAGGAACTGTCATGGCACTGGTGGGTGTGTCATTTAGTATGCCAAGGAGGGTATAATGATCCTGGAGGTTGCTTGCTCACCATGATGGATCCAGCTGGTCTGAGCTGGTTTGACTACACCCTATTATTTTTCAGGGCATTATTGGCTCTTTGTCTTTGTAACTGGTTGTAAACGTTTGGCCGTTATGTGATTTCTTGGATTTTTCAATCCACCTGCAACCACCCCAGTATTGTTCACAAGATTTTTTTTTCAGTGATTTCATTTATTTTGTTTAATGCCTTAGAACCAAATTTAAAACATCAAGTTATCAACCTATATACATGACAGTGAGTTATTCATATGCCAAATGGGATCTGGTAGAAACAAAAATTATAAAAGAAGTTTGAGCCATAATTAGGACAATCATACTCTTATATCAAAAAGAATTTCTTCTTTCACCCCATCAAAACTCTTATTAATGTAGCAGCTTATTCTTTTTTTTTTAAATCAATATTTTTTATTTTAATATTGTGGGGTACAGTTAAGGGTTA
>NW_007260029.1:519439-521217 GCF_000164805.1 Carlito syrichta | reverse complement strand
AAGTGTTCCCTTTTCGCCACACCCTCTCCAGCAACTGTTATTTTTTGAGTTATTGATAATGGTCATTCTGACTGGAGTTAGATGGTGTCTCAGTGTAGTTTTAATTTGCATCTCCCTGATGATTAGTGAGGTTGAACATTTCTTCATGTGTCTGTTAGCTACTCGGATGTCTTCTTTTGTGAAGTGTCTGTTCATATCTTTTGCCCACTTTATAATGGGGTTGTTTGTTACAAGATTTTTAACTTCTCCAATTGCTCCTATAGATCACATACACCTGAGACTGGTATTTGAGATGCTTTTCGGACTCTGCGTTCTGGTAGACCATCTGACACCAACTGGACCAATGACCCATGAGCCCCACCCAGAAACTGACTTGGAACACAAAGACAATCTCAACATCTCTGTGATTTCATTTCCAGTCATCCCAAGTCCCTATCCCTGTGACCGCCAAGTAACCCTTAAAAACCTTAGCATTTGAGTTTTCGGGGTGACAGATTTGAGAAATGTCTCCCATCCTCACTTAGCTGCTTTGTGATATTAAATTTTTTCTCTACTGTAACAGCTGCCATCTTAACCTTGGTTTTTCTGGGCAGCAGACATAAGAACATAATCAGTTTATAACACTGATATATGCAGAACACGGATGAATTTTTTTTTAAAAGTGGGGTAGAAAAAAAAGCCAGAAACAAAAGAGTGAATCCGTTTACATTAAGTTCCAGAAGAGGCAAACTTGTCTAAGGTGACAAAAAGTAGGTCTATATTTGCTGTGATTGGGTATTAAAGTGCAAGAAGACTGAGAAGGGTCATGAGGGAATTTTGTGATGGCATGAAAATGTTCTCTATCACAATTGTTCTGGTGGTTACAAATGCTAGCTATTTGTCAAGACTCATCAAATTGTATTCTGAAAATGAGTGCAGTTGTTGTTTGTAAGTTGGACCTCATTATAAAGTTAGTTTTGCCAAAAACAAGGTTTTTGTTCACACAGGTTGGTCTGATTCTGAAGTTTCCACAGCCACCCTCAGAAGGCCCACATGAGGACAGCATGTCCCAGAGGGATAGTCCACCAACAGCTTCCTTGGACTTTCATCAGAAGCAACCAGGAGCTGGGACGAGGGAGAAGGACCCCAGATGGCTTGGAGGAGGGACTCAAGAAAAATGTTTTTGATTTCTCATTGGTGAGGAGCACTCTGAATTAGTATACTTGTTCTTGTGCCTCCTAGCATCCCTTTCCTCTTGCATGGAAGAATAAGAGTTTACTTCCTGGAAGGTGAAATAGTCTCGTTTTGTTTTTTTAGTGACGTGTAATTGAAAATAAGCATTGTTCATGTTTAAAGTTTACAATGTGACAATTTGATATGCATTGTGAAATAATTGCCACATGCCAATTAGCATATTCATCACCTCACAGTTATCGTTTTCTTTTCTATTTACTTTCTTTTCTGTGGTCATGTTTCCGGGAGAAGGGGTGCTTCTCCCAGTGAGAGAGTCAGAGAGGGGTTCTTGTGTTCTCGTTTGGAATGAATTTATAAACAGGCACCCAGAGAAGTGGAATATGCAAGTAGCTTCATTTTGCAAAGAGGAGCACACTTTCAAGCACGGGGAGTGGGCAGAAACAGTCTACAGAATAGCTTTTATTCTTAGGGGTACTGAGAAATGGTTTTGTGGTTGACTTTTTCTTTTTTTTTTTTCTGAGTTGGAGTCTCACTTGGTCGCCCAGACTGGAGTGCAGTGGCTGCTCCTGGCCACCACAGCCTCGCCTGCTGGGCTCCAGCGATCC
>NW_007260029.1:518614-519327 GCF_000164805.1 Carlito syrichta | reverse complement strand
TATTGCAGAGATGAGGTCTCACCAAGTTGCCCAGGCGGGTCTCGAACCCGCGGGCTCAGGCAATCCACTCACTTCAGCCTCCCAAAGGAGCGGGATTACAGGCTGAGCCACCGAACCAAGCTCTCTAGGGTAATTTTATGTTAATAGTATGCCAATGAAGGTTTATGGTTATCTTAGGTCGGCTTTAGTTATTGACATGCATGCTTCAGGGATCTCTAAGCTAGTTCCTGCCTTGGTAGTTGGTTCACACAAGCATCCTGGATAGGTGAACTACAGTGCTACAGGTGTATCTGATAAGAGCCTAACATTTAGGTAGGTGTGAAGTTTTCTGTTGCTAGGCGGCTTGCTTGTATGTGCGATTCTAATCAGTTGCTGCAGGTATCATTGAGTTTGGGATTTTCTCACAGTCTTAAAGTTTTTCCTTGTCTAACCTGTCTACTCTATCATTAAGAATACTTAAAATCTGCAAACTTCAAGTATACAATATAGCTCTTACTATAGTCATCATGCTGTGTATTAAATCCCAGGAATTTATTAATCCCACATAACTGAAACCTTGAACCCTTTGACCATCTCCCCATTTACTCCTCTCCCCAGCCCCTAGCAATCATCATTCTACTCTGTTTTCTATGAGTTCAACGCTTAGATTCTTCATATAAGTGAGATCATGTGGTATTAGTCACTTTGTGTCGCTTCTTTCTTTTTTTTTTTTT
>NW_007260029.1:447874-518384 GCF_000164805.1 Carlito syrichta | reverse complement strand
AGGCGGATCTCGAACCCGCGGGTTCAGGCAATCCACTCACCTCAGCCTCCCAAAGGCGCGAGATTACAGGCTGAGCCACTGAGCCCGGCTCACTTATTTCACTTAGCAGAATGTCCTCTAAGTTCATCCATGTTGTCACAAATGGCAGGCTTTCCTTCTTTTTAAAGGATGTATATTATTTCATTATGTGTGTATGTATAGAACCTAAGTACCTGTAGGTAGATGTATGGATAATAAAAATGTGGTGTCTGTGTGTATATATTAGGGGAGAGAGAGAAAGAGACAGAGACGGGGGTGGGAGAGAGAGAGAAGCAGGCTTGTGTATGTGTGTATACACATACACACACACACACACACACACACATAGATGAAGAGAGAAAGAGGCTGATGTGTGTGTGTATTTATATATATTTTATATATAGAGAGAGATGCTGGTATATATATGTGTGTATGTGTTTATATATGTGTGTGTGTATGTGTATATATGTGTGTGTGTATTTATATATATATATTTTGTAAAGAGACTGATAGATATGAGTGTGTATATATATGGGTGTGTATATTTATATATATTTTATATATATATTGAGAATCTGGTATATACCTACATATACACATACATACATATATACAGTGGATTATTATTCAACCATAAAAAAAGAGAAAATCCTGTCACCATTTGTGACAACATAACAAACGTAGAGGACATTATACTAAGTGAAATAAGTCAGACACAGAAAGACTTATACCATGCGATCTCACTTACATGCAGAATCTAAAAAGTTGAGCTCATAGATACAGAGAGTAAAATGGTGATTGTCAGGGGCTAGGGGAAGTGGAAAATGGGGAGATGCTGGGCAAAGGGTACAAAATCTCTGTTATGAAACACGAATAAGTTCTGGAGACTATGGTCAACAACAGTGCATTGAAAACTTTAAAAACCAGAGAATATCTCATCAACAAGGGTACCTGCATAATCAATGTTTGTATACTTGACCCTGAATTGTACCCTACATCTTTATATTTTTAAAAAAATAAAAAAGCAATAAATTTTTTAAAAAAGAAATAAAGCAGAGAAGAGATCTTATGTGTTCTCAACACACACACACACACACACACACACAATAGGAAAAAAAATGAGAAAACATGATAACTATATGAGGTGATAGATATGTTAACTAGCTTGTGGTGATCATTTCACAATGCATATGTGTATGAAATGATCATGTGGTACACCTTGGATATATATAGTGTTTGTCTACTATACTTCAATAAAGCTAAAAACAAATATTGATTTTCTGACTTCATTTCTGATCTACCCCACAGACTCACAGGAATGAGACAAGAATCTACATTCTTAAAATGCTTCCAGGAGATTCTGACAGGTTATGGACCCCTCTAACGCTGTTTCCTCCTAGCTCGGCTGCTGTACGCACAGGGATACATTGCCTCAAAGCTGTTATCGGTTGGCTCACCAACTGCAGTTACTTTTGAGCTTAGGGTGTTTTCTATGACAAGCTTCTAAATAGGTCCTGGCCTTTGAGTTTCCCTCCAAGCCCTCTCCGATTCCCAGTGCTTGAAGAATAACCTCTGTGGCCAAACGTTGGTGATTGAGATTCATGGCACAGACTGTTTCCAGACAGAGAAACAGTAATTACCCCAGGGAAACTACCAGGAATAATCTCTGCTATGCCTACCTTTCCTTAAAAAAAATGCAGTAAAAATTACAAGCAAACTGGGCTCGGTGGCTCAGCCTGTAATCCCGAGCCTTTGGAAGGCTGAGGTGGAAGGATCACCGGAGCCCAACAGGTCGAGGCTGCAGTGGCCGGGAGCCGCCACTGCACTCCAGTCTGGGCGACAGAGTGAGACTCCAACTGAAAAAAAACAAAAAAAATAATTACAAGCAGATGATATCAAGCAAGTACCTTGAAATATGAACCATAGATTTGTTATACATACAAGAAAGTGTATGTTATTACAGCCTTCATTGGTTTCTAGGAGAATCAGATTAGTATGTGTTAAATTATAGACCTAGAGAATTGCTGTTGAAGTCCTAAGTTCAGGTTCATGAAGTCATTTTGGGAAGAGTACATCATGAGAGTTCTTTGATTATGCAGAGCTGTGTCGCCCCAAGGTTTTCTGCAGGCAAAGCAGCTGAAGGCACACAGGAGCAAGCCAAGGGAAGGTGATGAAGCTCTGAGCGCTAAAGTCTGCCGATTTTGCCCACCTGTGACCTGGTTACTTACCAATAAACTTACAAATTGTCCTTAGATTCCACATCCCTCAGAGAACATCACAAGAAAACCTTGAAGGGGGCTCCAAAGATCTCGGGAAAGGGAGAGAGAAACCCAAACTCAACAAATCCAACCTCTAACAAGACCATTTTCCAAGGAAACATGATTGAAATATATGCTGATGCACACCTCTGTTGCTCTTAGGGTGAAGACAAACTCCTTAAGGTGACCTGCCCGGGCAGAACCTTGCTTTCCAGCCTCCTCTCATAGCTTAATTCCCCTTTCTCTTCCTCAGGCAAACGAGTCTTTTCGCCCTTCCTGCCACAAAACCTTTGCTCAAGCTGTTCCAGACTCCTGGGATGTTCTTCTTTAGATGGTTAACATCAGTTCATCATTGAGGCAGCAGTTCAAACATCTCGTCTTCTAGGGAAGCTGTCTCCCAAACTTTCTATGTCTAAATCTCTTAGAATGGTCCACAAGTTATATCATCTTTATTTGCAATGAGCATAACTGTGATTTTACAGATGTTTGTGTGGCTATTTGATGACACTTCTAAGGACAGAAACCAGTCAACTCTTGTTCACACTAAAACCTTAGCATCAAGCACAGAACCTAGCACATATATACACAAATATATCTGCTGAAGGAAAAAATAAATGAATAATTATTTAGTGCAAACTACTTACCTTGCAAGCATTGAAACAGAAGCCCAGTCAGGGTAAGCATCATGCCTTGGGGAATCTACCACAAGTTAGTGTCTGGGCTGAGACCAAGACTAAGGGTCTTGCAAGTTTTAGCCCACATTTCATTCTTTGACACCACCTTTCCTGCTATATGATGTGATGATTCACTTGGAAAAAAGTGCAAGGAATCCAAAGGAAAATCAGATAAATGTCTCTCCACTAAATGGACCAATTTTGACTGTACTAAACAGAAAGGACAGTGCACAAAAGAATTCAGAAAAAGAAGCAGGGGATATTATAAGCAAAGCACTTGATATGAATAATAATGAACAAAAGCATTTCTGCTTATTGTTTATCTAATTTTGAATTTTAATGAATAGTGGAGATGGTAATTATTCAATTCCTATGTTTATATACAACCAACACATGAAACCTTACAGTTCGATATTTATGAAGTGTCGGGTTCCCTTAAATACTCAGCTTTGCAATTAGAAGGGGAGCTATTCATTAACATTTTAAACTAGATAAACAAAGAATAGAGTTGTTATTTATTCATTAAAATTTTAAAAACTGGAAATTATACAGTCATCTTTTGGGCACATCCATATTATTCAATTAGGTATGAGTCAAATTGCTACAAAGAAGCATGAGTCTACACACCTAGAAACAGACGTGACACCTGTTAGCAAACGGATTTAACTAGGTTAGCAATTCAGATTCATCTTCCATTTGTGTTGAGGACCCATCACCAGATGCCTGATGATTTAAGAAGAGCACTGACTGACTTTAGAGTCAGATGGAGCCAAGTTTGAAAAATTTTTTCTTCTGGGTGACCCTTGGCAACTTGCTCAAACATTCCAGAATCAACTCCTTTATCCATAAAATGAAATTTGAATCTTATTCCACAGGGTGGTAGGGAGGCATTAAATCGTGGAAAGCACAGTGACCAGCTCAGGACAGGCATTTTATGAGTCATAATGAGTGTAACGTTGCTCTGGTCCAACTGTATGTAATAAGTATCAGGTCTTCTCTAGGTGATGTTCCCACATCCATTGAGCTGGTCTGTATATTGGGTGGTAGCATTTGAGGATGCTGGGGACTATCTACCTGAGGGCTAAAGATCAAAGCTCTGCAGTGAAAGCACTCTAATCACCAGGCAGGGACCATCATCCTTGTATTCCCAGGGTCTAGAATCCAGCATAGAGTATCTATTGATTCTGTGAATAAACATCTGTATAACTGTCACTGCAATATCAACACCTCTGAATGCTTCTTTTGAAGCTACCTCTCTTTAGCACAAATCACTTGAATGCCCCAGCCCTCTCCATCCTCCAGGGCACTGGAACCCAGAGGAAGTCTTTACAGGGACCTTGTCAGCGAGATCATTTCCTGATGGCTCCATGCTCCAGGGGTCCAGGATTCCACCTCACTCCTCCTTCTTATATCTAATTTTCAAATGGGTTCAGGAGCTGACACTACCAAACAGTAAACACACTGCCTTTCCCAGGAGGTGCTGTCCTCTTGAATCTCTGCATAGCGTCTGAAACCTGGAAGTTCAATATTTGCCGTGCCTATACCCAGGTCTGAGTTGGAGTTGCTTCAATCTCCTGTCTTGCTTGTCTTCTCCCCATGTCCTTGTTCTCATTCAGTTTTTTACTCTGACTTCATTGCCTCATGCCTCTGTTAGTTTCTCTAGATCGCTCCTTCTCTCTAGGAGCTTTAGACCCCTTCCCTCCCAGCCAGCACACACTACCATGTTTCAGTGTCCATCATTCGAATGTGGGACTCTGCAGCAGTGGGAAGTGAGCAAGGACAGATGGTCGCCTTCTGGAAGGGGGATCCAGCATCCCCCCAGATCTTGACAAAATCCACTGCCTCTTACTTGGTGAACTAAGTAGGACTGAAATCACAGGCTGCTGGGTCTTAGTGATCCACTTTCCCTGCTTTCTAGAAATAGGATCTCAGTCTACTGAGTGGGGAGGGAGTAAAGGTATGTCAGTCCAGTTCAGGACCAACAATTTGTGGGAAGGGACATTTGTGGGTGCCACTGTATTAAGCATGTCTTTTTGTCCTGAGGTTTTAGCATCCAGGGTCTTGCTGGCCCTGGAGAGACTGAACCCCAGGGCTAACTAATTCTTAGAGATGACAAATGACTGGCTTTTGAGTATGTTTTTCATATGTAAACCAACCAATCCAGACCCCACACTCAACCATTTCCTCTATATAGTCCTTGTATTCCAGGCCGATAATTTCCTGCTAGTTACCACAAGGCCAAGCAAGTCCCAGCTTCTATAACTGGGTGTCTGCTGAAATTATTCTAACTAGTCAATCCCAAGCATGCCTACCTTTGCCTCACCCATTCCTTCCTGTGGAAACCACAATAAAGGCTTTTGCCCACATTTTCCCCTAACTGCCTCTGCCTCAGGACCACCCCTGGTGCTTCCCTATGTGGCCCTGTGTTGTATGTCCTTTCTTCTTGGGAGCTGCGAGTAACAAACTATCTTTCAAATGTCAGTCATCTCCTGATCTGGGGGTCTCGCCATCCCTGAATAAAAATAAAGCCTACATTTAAAAATAGCCACTCATACTGTCTTCTGATCTAAGCCTTAAAGAAATCTATTCCGACCTTCTCGAGAAGAGTCAACTCTCAGAAATTGATGGCATGGGATGCATTGCAAGCTGGATCATTAGATGCACTACAAGGAAACAGAGGACACATGTACTCTTTGGGTATGGAGGAATTATAGGGGGACCTCATGCAGAGGGCTCATAAAGTTAGGGGTAATCTCTCTCCACATCGATATGATAAAGAAACATCATGGCATAGTATAGTAGTGATATGAGAGGAATAGCAATACAGTCAATGGTACCAAGACCACGCCATGTGGGTGATTTTATGGTGGAGCCAAGATGTGGTTGTAGCAACTGCAAGCTGGAGCCGCCTTATGGTTGAATGAAGAACTGAACCAGAACTGAAGGATGCCCTTGGAGCCCTGAGACTCTATTGGGTAACACCAGTAAAGACTTGAAATTGGTTTCTCAAAAAATATTTTGTTCTTATAGGATTCATTTATAAGAAAATATTGTGATGTTCACTCATACATCTTAAATGTCCTCTAAATTAGTGGTGTGAATTGCTGAAGGATATATTTAAGAATGTTAGAGTTTAAAGTGACCTTAGAATGGATGGCATATATACTCTGAATAACAAATTCCCTTCCTTCACTTACTACCTTCTCTTGAAATATCCTACCTTCCGGGTGGAAAAACTAAGGTACAGAATGTATACATGATTTCTCCCAAACATATGCCAGGGATTAGAATCAAGATCCTTCAAGTCCCTGTTGAGTATTATTGGTTGATTGCATGCTTGTTTGTAACAAATGTGCTTCTATGGCTGAACTGTGTCCCACAAAATGCATATGTTGAAGTCCTAAACTCAGTACCTCAGAATTTGACTGTATTTGGAGATAGGATCTTTAAGTCTAATTAAGTTAAATGAGGTCGTTAGAGTGGGCTCTAATCCAAAATAACGGTGTCCTTAAAAGAAAAGGAAATTTGGACCCAGACTCACTGAGCGAGAAGACCATGGGAAGACATGTCAAGGAGAGAGGCTTTAGAAGAAACTAACCCCTTGAAACCTTGATCTCAGGCTTCTAGCCTCTAGAACTGTGAGAAAATTAATTTCAGTTGTTTAAGCCCCCCTAGGCCCTGGTATTTTGTTAAGACGACCCAAGCAAACTAATACAGGTGTTGTTTTCCTCTCTCTCCAAGGCATGATTTGAGAAAGGGAAGGAAAGGATCTGCAGCACCATAGGAATGTATTTACTTTTCTTTCTTTTGGTAAATGCAGACTGACGAAAAACATGCTTATAGCCCAAATTCCTTGTAGGTAACAGTGGCAAGTAAAGTCACCACATCAAAACATGGGAATGAATAGTGTATGTTTGAATTCTAGTCCACAGAAATTCTTATCTCTCCCAGTGCCCACATCCTTTGCCCACAATACTGCCATCATCAAAAGTGCTTTTGAAATGTAGAAACCCTGAATCATCCAAAATTCCAAAATTTTAATAGACTCTGTCATGCCGTGGCTATGTTGGCTGATCAAGTAGAGTTCAAAGGGTTAGCCAACACTTTTTAGGTCCATGCAAATAAGGCTGTGAGAATTGCAGAAATTTAGGGCTTCTTTCAAAGGTAGTATCAGGGTGAGAAAAGGCTTATGCCTTCACCCATTCTAATAATTGCAAAGTTATTGGGGAGAGAAACTCTGCCTGTAGATTTGGTTGGACTTGTAGCATACTGCAACAACATTAAAGTCAGATGTTTTAGGGTATCTTTAGAGAGTAAAGAGTCATAGCCAGATTTCAAATCCAAAATGGTAACACCTTAATGTCTCCAAAACACGGATCACTGGGAATACTGGCAAGTTGCCAACCATAGCAAGAGCATAGAACTTGAAACAGAAAACCTGGACTCCCTGAGTAAATCATTTATTTTCCCCAAACACCTGCTTCTCAGTCTTAAAAAACTTAGCATCCACTCCATTCCTATCACTAACATTGTTGAAAGGTTCAGATGAGATCATTGAAGAAGCACATGGAGAATTCTAAGTGTCAAGCTAAGGTGGGAATTCCTTATTCTTCAAGAGCTCATAACTTCACCCTCAGGATAATAGCAGTGAGGAATTTACAATCGCACAGAAAAAATGCCAACACTATTTTCCTTCACTATTTTAGCTTCAACTTTTTACTTTAAGATAATTGTACACTCAGAGGGCAGTTCCAGTATAATCTTCATGCAGTATCTCCCAATGTTATTTTGCATAATCATAGTAATATTACCAAAAGAAGAAATTAATGTTAGTGTAATACTACTAATTTAAACTACAGACTTTATTGAGAGCGCCCCCGTTTTTGCACAAATGGCCTTTTCCTGTTCTAGAATCTAATCCAGAACCCCTCACTGTATTTAGCTGTCTGATTTCATTAGTTGACTCTAATTTGTGACAAGTATCTTCTTGCCTTTCATGACTTTCAGGTTCAGTTATTTTGTAGACTGTCCTACAGTTTGAATTTATCTGATGTTTTCTTATAATTAGATTGAGATTATACATTATCAGGAGGAATATTAGCAAGGTGATTTGTTCTTCTCTGCATCCTATCTGGTTGCCACATTTTGTAGCAATAAGTTAGTAACCTTCATCGCTTGTTTTAATGTACAATAGTATTGGGAGGAATTCTCTACTGCAAAGTTGCTGTTTTTCCTTTTAACTTCATAAATATTTATTTTCAAAGAGATACTTTGAAACTATGTAAATATATTTCTCCTTAAATTTTTGTCCAATGATTCTAGCCTCCTTCAGCGAATCTTGCCTGCAGCAATTATTACTGTGGTGTTCTAAGTGATTTTCTATTTTCTCCATTCTATTTCCTTCTACATGTATTATTTAGAATTCTTTTACAATGAGGAGCTGTCTCTTGTTCTCCATTTATTTATTTATTCCATTATGCATTTATATCAGCATGAACCATGGATATTCATTTTATACTTTAAGGTTTAATACAATACCAGCTCTGGCCACTGGGAGCTTCTTCACCACTGGTTTCTATGCTCTTTCAACATGTCTCAGCTTTGTTTCTTTTTGTTGTTTAGTTGCTTAGCTTTGTTTTGTTTTCAGCACTTCCTTTCTGATACCACATGATGCTTTGAGGTCATGTGCATTTTTCCTGCCTTACCTCTGCAATCAACCACTTGTCCACATGCTCTACAATGTATCAAGGAGCACTTAAACATCAAACAACCATTGCAAAAAGAAAAGGAGATAACTCATGTTCTGAAAAGATTAAATGTGAGTTTATAGTCTAGGTTTCTACCAGCTTCCTGACCATCACTACTTTCTCCCATGTAGAAAGGGCCACATTAGCATGCTGGGCACCTGGCATGTGAAAGGGCCAAGGTCCATCAGTATTAGTGTCATCTAATGCTATTATATTCCCTGCATTCAAGGAGTTCTCAGTCTGCAGAGGAAATGATTTTAGCAGCTGTGTTTTAAACAAATGATTTTCAATGCTCAGTAATAAAAATATATCAAACATTTATACTTAATCCCTACTTGGCCCATGGAGAAGGTCAATTTGATTTTAGACTCCGTACCCTGAGATTATGGATTGGTTTATGTAGTTGGCAAAGGTGTCCATGGCCAGATCCCTGAAACCTATAAACATGTCACCTCACATGGCAAAAAGAACTTGCAGATATGGTTAAGTTAAGGATCTTGAGATGGGGACCCTCTTCTGAATAATCTTGGTAAGACAAATGCAATCACAATAGTCCTTGGGAAAGTCGGACTCAGATGAATAGACACTTCTCAAAAAAGATTTGCAGGCAGCCAACAGACACATGAAAAAGTGCTCAGCCTCACTCATCATCAGAGAAATACAAATCAAAACCCCCCTGAGATACCACCTAACCCCAGTATGAGTGGCCAACATTAACAAAACAAACAACAACAAGTGCTGTCAAGGATGCGGAGAAAAAGGAACACTTCTACACTGTTGGTGGGAATGCAAACTAGTGCAGCCTCTTTGGAAAACAGTGTGGCAATTTCGGAAAGAACTAGAAATTGATCTTCCATATGACCCAGCAATCCCCCTATTGGGAATATACCCAGAGGAACTCAAATCAAAAAGCATACCTGCACACGCATGTTTGTTGCAGCTCTATTCACAATAGCAAAGACATGGAACCTACTATGCTGCCCATCGAAGCTGAACTGGATTTTAAAAATGGGGTACATATACACAATGGAATATTATGCAGCCATAAAGAAGGACAAACATATGAACTGTGCAGCAACTTAGATGAATTTAGAGTCGATCATACTCAGTGATCTATCACAGAAACAAAGAACAGAGCACCATATATTCTCACTCATAAGCGGACATTGAACAATTGCCATAATACTATAAGAAAGGGATTGGCAGTAGTGGGAAACTGCCGGGGGCGGGGTGGGATTGGCTATTGAGGAAGGCTGCCGGGAAGGGAGGAGCACACCTCATCCACAAGGGTACCTGCATAATGAACATTTGTATACCTGTCCAGAGCGGATGTGATGTGGGGAGCAGACGAGCACTGTCACTGTAACAGGCCTTGAGCAAAGGCCCCAAGCGAAGACAAGCTCTCGCTTGATAGCTCTGCATCCTAGCCCAAGGCAGGGGATGCGGCCTGCTACATGAAGCAGTGTCTCAGATGCCCAGATATCCAGGTGCACATAGTACAGATAAAGCCTTAGCTACAACAAGATAATCGTGGCACAGCTCGCCTTTAGGTAGCAACAAAATTCCGTTACAGCTCCCTCACAGACCTTGAAACCCTTCCAACTTCCTTTGTGCTTGATTATAAAATAAACATGCTGAGCTAGTTCGGGGCCACTTCTCCTCCATCAGAGGAAAATGTCCCACCTGGCCCCAGCTTTTCTTTCTGTCTTTGTGTCTGTGTCTTTCTTAATCTCTCGCCACTCTCTCTCAAGACCCTCAAGGAAACCGTGCAGGCTGTGACATATACCTAACCCTGAATTGTACCCTACATCTTTAAAATAAAATAAAATAAAATAGTAATAATAATAATAATAATAAAAGAGTCGGAGTCAGAAAAGGCCATGTGATTTTGGGGACAAGGATGTGGGGCCAGGGGCCAAGGTACGTGGGTGGAAAAGACAAGGAAACAGCTTCTCCCCCTGAGCTTCCAGAAGGAATGCCTCCCTGCTGACTCATTTAACTTTCTGACCTCCAGAAGTGTTAAGATAATACATTTTGTGTTGCTTTAAACCCCTAACTTTGTTATGTTTTGTTATATAGAAAACTCATACAGCATATAATCCCCACAACTTCTGATCATAATTCTTCTACAACTTATTATTGTCCATGAGTCATCAGGCAGATTTAGGATCATGATTTTGTATGACCAGGTAGCATTTGCTCTCATGTTAGCATGAAGAAGGCAATCCCACTTATAATAATGTCATTCTCTGGAAAAAACCAGGTAAACTCAAAGAGCGACAGGGGCATATCCAGGAGAACATCTAAGTATTTGGCAATCAGGAAGCCTTGTCTTGTTCATAACATTTCTTTCCTGATAACTTGCTTCTCACAGCACACAGAATGCCCATCTGCACCATCAAAAGAGCAACTTCTAATTGAACGCCAGCCAAGACAGGAAGGTGAAATATCCATTCTATTTTTTCCCTCATCGCCATGACTGCCTCTTTTAACCCTTCCCAGGGCAAAGAATAAAGCCCTGCATGTGGCTAAACTAACAGAGGAAAGCATCACAGGCCTCTTATTCTCGAACCCAGTCTCCTAACAACCATTCATCCCATTGGCAAAGAGGCCTTTTCAACACCCTTCTGATGTCCAGACTTCTATGAAAGACCAACTTCCCTCATCGGATTCCTGCCGTCTCTGAGTCTTGTGCTTTCTTTTGGTTAAGGGCTGTTTTTATAAATTGGGATATATAAATCCCCGAAACTTCAAGCCTACCACATTACACAATTGATAACATAAGTAAATAAAAGTAGACAGATCCATGAGGACCCTCCGGGACTGAATCTGTAGGCAAGAAATTCTTCAGGGAAGGGAAACGCACTTGCCTTGGGTTTTATGTTCATGTTATAGAATTTCTCTGGCTTTTATAAAGACTGTGAGCTGTTCACGGTGAGAGATCAGATCATTGGTTTGATGTGGCTCAACAGTGTGCGTGTCATCCAGGCTGATACCCTCTGCCTATTTCAAAGACAGAGTATGAGAAGCTCTAATTCCCATTAGCACACAAGAGATCAAATATGAATACTTCCCAAGAAAATGAGGATAAAATAGGCGCTCAGAGATGTTTCTATGCCCCAATTATATTCCATTTTCAGGTTGTGTTCTACTTCTTAAAATGATAAAAAACAGTGGAGTGTTTCTAATCTTTGCCGTTTGGATTGAATCCATCTTTCCTGAATTGTTTTAAAGTGGGCTTGCACTGAGAAGGGCTTTCAAGAGAGCCAAGTAGCTGGTCTGGTTGGTTTGAGACCTGGTCAGCTGGAAAAGGTTTTATGTCCCCCAAATGTCACCAAATCAAGACAAAAGCAAATGTATTAGTTTTGAAATCTACAGATTTATTTTTATTTCTTTCCTGCCAAGTGAGAGAGGAAAGCATCATTTATTAAACATCTAAAGTGTTCCGTGCACTTTGTTGGTATTTTACATATTTTATCTCACTTCATTCTCAAAAGTATAAGGCAGTTCTGTTCTTCCTTCTCCTTTTAAGTATAAAATAGCAGGATGCACTTTGTTTAAGAAACTGCTGACATTCTCAAGGAGTATTAGGACTTAAGTCCAGGTGTGACAAAGAAGCAGTGTGTTATGATGAAAACAACAGGTATTGTGGAACTGATTAGAATCTTTGTACAACTATGTATTAGCTCTATAGCTTGAATATGTTATATAACTTTTCTGAACTCTTAATTTATCTAATGATCTCAAAAATACCTAACTCGTAGGGCCATTGTAGTGCGTGTGTGTGTGTGTGTGTGTGTGTGTGTGTGTGTGTGTGTGTCCGCCTGTACACACATATATGCTAAGTGGCAGACTCCAAAAGGTGCTGCATAAATAATAACTAATATTTTTCAATCAATAAGCCATCTCTCTTTTTTTTGAGTTGGAGTCTCACTCCAGACTCTCCAGACTCTCCAGACTCCCCAGACTTGGAGACTCACTCCAGACTCTGCCCAGACTGGAGTGCAGTGGCCGCTCCCGGCCACCGCAGCCTCGACCTGCTGGGCTCCGGTGATCCTTCCGCCTCAGCCTTCCGAGTAGCCGGAATTACAGGTGCGCGCTACCACGCCCGGCTGATTTTTTTGATTTATTGTAGAGATGAGGTCTCGCCTGCCCAAGCAGGTCTCGAACCCGCGGGCTCAGGCAATCCATTCACCTCAGCCTCCCAAAGGCGCGGGATTACAGGCTGAGCCACCGAGCCCGGCTATTAAGCCATCTCTTAATTAGAAGAAACAATGGCAGGAACTGGTACTCATGTACACAATGGTTGCCATCTTTAATTATGTTTTTTCACCTAAAATAATGCAATGAATTCTTCCACTGCAATTAATACTTGCAGAAAACTCCTATGTGCAGATAACGTAGTCACAATAGGAGATTTAAGAGTAATGTTGCAGAAACATAAACAAAAGCATTGCAGTTCATCATGACCCTATTATATTGACAAGGTAGATATTCCAGAGATTTTTTATATATATATATATATATATATATATATATATATATATATATAACTTGGTGAGTCTTCAAAGTAAAGAACAGGTAATTCTGAAAACACTTATATGTTTTCCAAGGGGTACCCAGCATGGGCTTTAGGGAATCAATTTCTAGTTTGTATGTTCCATTTGTATTCTTTGGTAATTTTTTTTTTCTATTTTTGGAGTCAGAGTCTCACTCTGTCACCCAGGCTGGAGTGCAGTGGCATGCTGCTCATGGCCACCGCAGCCTCGACCTGGTGGGCTCAGGTGATCCTTCCGCCTCAGCCTTCCAGGTAGCTGGAACCACAGGAGTGTGACACCACACCTGGCTAGTTTTTTGATTTATTGTAGAGATGAGGTCTTGCTATGTTTCTCTGGCTGGTCTCAAATCCCTGAGCTCAGGCAATCCTCTCACCTCCACCTCCCGAAAGCTAAACTATTTTAAATAAGAACCCATCTGTAGTTGAGGGGATATGAATTCTCAGTCCCCACTTTCCCTTAAACAATTTCCTTTCCCCCACTTTACAAAAGACAAACTCTCACTCATCTCCACTCATGTTGTAGTGTATAAACCCCAAGGGGGTAGAAAGAGGGTATTTCTGGGTATTTGAACAATGGAGAATTTAAAACATTGCTCTTGTGACTAAGAAAAATACTAGCTCTAACAACTGAATAACAAGTCCTTTTATAAGTCAGCTACTTTCTGATTCTTTGCTTTCAGTCTGAGGACTTTATTACACTGTAAACAGGCAGATCTTTAAAATTAGTCTTTTGTGGTATATCAAAATGAGTATTTTGCAAATAGCCTGAAAAAGCTGAATGCTGTTGTTATTTCTAAAAATAATTCTACTTTCTTCTACTCATGTAGCCATGTGAATTCCCTCAACACTTAAATAAATAAAACCAGAAAGTAGGAATAAAATTTATACCAACTATTTTCATTAAAGGAAGAAATAATACTTATTCATAGATGCAAGACCTACGTGGAAATTTTTCTTTCTTTCTCACAAGAGATATCACTTCTAATAAAAGTTTTATGTTTCGTCATGATTACAATATGTCATATATTTATTATTGTTTCAGTAAATTGGATATAATAATTAATCTGTTAGCAGCTCAGTCCGTATTTTTAAAAAATAGATCTTAGATCATAAAAAGTTAAAAACACTTTATATACTGAGAAAAAGAAGAACAGCTTCTGACAGCCAGGGACTCGCCTGCCACTTAGAGCAAGGCTTTGAAGTTGTGAGGAGCTGACCCGGTGTTCACAGCTAGACCTTGGCATCCTCCTGTTAGATGTCAACCATCTCACAGAGCACCAGCATCAGACTTGGGGGCTGATGTTCTGTGATCCTGATACAAGGGAGACAAAACAACAACACATAAAACAAAACAAAATTTCCAAATTTCATTCAAGCGCAGACAACATCAAAGTTATTGTAGAAACCAATGAAAGTACCAGACAACACCCTCTCCCAGCTAATCCCGATTACAGCTTTAACGGTACCCTCATATCTCCCTCCAGCTAAGACTGACTAAGACAACCAATCATAGAACTGCCATCACTTCCTGATAGCATGTAATCTAGAGGAAAGCCCTCTTCACCAAGCTCTTTTCATCGAAATCCAAGTCCTATAATAAGTCTTTTCTAGCATGTTCTTACTGAGATGCCCAACGGTTCTTTCTGGTGTACAATCTCCCTCACTGCAATGAGGAACATGCCCAGCTGGTTCAAACACAGGAGTGTTCCTGTGTTTGGCTGCAGGCATTGGCAATAAGAGATGGACCACCAAGATTCAACTGCCCCGGACTGAGACCCTGGGCCTGAGTACTAGTGTTCACATCTGAGATTCTCATGTTTACCTATTCGAGCTGCCCCCTGCACACGGCCAGGAGATAAGCTCATGTTAAGCTGAGATCCAGTATTTTGTTAAATACCTAAACATTGGAGTTGCCTTGTTTTTCCTGGGAATATGCTTCTTTCTGACATTGTTGTTTATGTCATTGGATTTATATTGTTCTTCGTTGAAAACTGTTTTCTAGTCTTCTAACATCTGCTTCTGTGGTCTGCTTGCTTGTTCACCATTTTGAGTGCTGTTTGTCTACAGGAAAAGTCCATAAGGAGATATGGAAACAGTGGGAGCTTTGTCAATTAAGAGATTTATTATGATAAATTGGGTTATGCAATTACGGGGCGGGTTAGGCAAGTCCAAAATCCAGAAGGGGCAGGCCATCAGGAAGTGTAGGATAGAATTCTTGGGCACATGTCAAAGTTCCTTAGAACAGGCAGAATTTTTTCTTCGGGGAAGCCTCAGCTTTTGAGACCTTGCAACAGATTAAATCAGGTCCATCCTGATGACTTATGATAATCTCTTCAATCAAAACCAAAATACACTACAGAATACTATTCAGCTGCCCAAAAGAATGAAATCATGCCTTTTGCAGCTACTTGGATGGAACTGGAGAATATCATCCTAAGTGAACTAACTTAGGAACAAATAAACAAACACCGCATGTTCTCATTTGTAAGTTGGAACTCCACGAAGGATCTGCAAGGGCATAGAGAATGATATCCTGGACACTGGAGACTCAGAAAGTGGAAGAGGGAAAGAGATGTGCACAGGTGGGCGTGGCGGGTACTCTTAAAGTCCAGACCAAAAACTATTTGTATCCCCCAAAACTACTGAAATAAAAGAAAACACCAAAAGTCCTAAATAAATAACTATGGAAATAAATAAATAATCAACTGATTATGGACTTTAATTATAGTTACAAAACACCTTCACAGCAGTGACTGATTTAGCGTTTGGCTACATAACTAGGGACTAGATTGTAGCTTAGTTGAGTTGACTCAAAGCCCTGACTATCTTAGGTAGAATATGGGAAAGGTTTAATAAACTTGTCCTCAAGCTGATCCCAGGGCTTGAGGAGTGTTCGGTATGTTTCCTGAGACTGGAATCTTTTGGGGCAATCTTGGATGCGGATCCTCATTTTAAATCCTATAAGGATGTTTCCTCAGTCTTATCGTGATGTTCCTGAGAACTCCTTTGTTTATTTTAGTCTGCCTGGAATCAGGAGGTTCTGTCTGCTCCCTGTTGGGAGATTTGGGCCTTGGCCAGGATTTAGAGACATGAAGGGTCACAAGGGCCCTCCTGAAGAACCACAGCCAGACTCACAAGGTCTCCCTTGTCAACAGGGACTCTTCTAGGTCAAGGCCCCTCTTCCTTTTGTTCCCACACTAACATGCTAACTTGTGCTTATCTCATTAAATGGCACAGTTTCGCCAGGGACAATTTTCAATTGCAGTGGCCACGTCGGGGAGCTTTCGACAGGAACAAGATTATTCATGTGAAAGATACCTTAAAAAAAAAATGAAGAAATTCTCATGAGAAGATTGTTTGTCTTGTTTGTCTGAAAGAGAGATCATTTTTTTAAAACCCAGAAGTCACCCCCTGCTCCTTTGTTTCAGTGCTTGGAAATTAATAATTGCTGACTTTTTAATTGCTTAGGTTGATAAAACTGTCAAGTGTGCACAAGTTATATCAAAACCAGCTGCATATCATTCTCATTTGTGTTTATATATGTCAAAATCTGGTTTTCTACATCTAAACTTTCTTTCCTCTCGGTAGAGAAAGCATAATTAGTCAATTACAGCAATAATTTTATTTTTGTCATAAGCCAACTGTCTCTCATTAATTTGTTTCTCTCTCTCTTTTCTTCTCTTGGAAAAAGAGAGGTTAAAGATTTCTTTTTTAAATTGTTCAGGTGTTATGTTGGTACAATAGAAATATCTATATCAGCTAAATAGTTAAAAATATCTAAAAGAAAAAGTTATTGAGTGCTTTTTTTGGTAGACCCTGAAAATATACTTATGTAGCTGCCTTTGTTGCTATCACTATGAGGTGAAAAAAAATGGCCCTAGCTCCAAGAACGTAGTTCAGGACATGATTCAGTCTTTAAAAATTAGTTTACCCTATAAAATTAGTGACAGAACAGACTTTTATTCATATAAATACAGAGTTACATGTCTCATGTTCCAACATTCTAAATTGCCTTCATTGGTTTTATGAGCTACCTAAGTTACCACAGTCTCCACAGCTTGTTTAAAGTAAAAAAAATATATGTATAAAATTATATTCACCTAAATGAGATAATAATAATAGATATGTCTTTAAAGGTTTTGATTTTTTGAAATTCTTGCAAGGCTACAAATCAAAAGGGTTTAACATGTTAGCCAAATTATTTTTGCAGCCATACTAACTCAAACACCTTAGACAAATGTTTAATTAATAAGTGATCTTTGGATGCCTAGTTCATTTCTAAATAAGAAATAGATTCAAACATTGGTCACTAAACATAATTTATTCTTAAAATGACAACATATTAACAAATTATATACTTGATTTGGATACTACCATATACTTATATTTATGCATTTTTATTTTTTATTTATGCTTATGTATTATTTTTTATAAAAAGAACTATAATGATATGATATTAGTGTTAACAGAAAAAAATTAACAAACCTAAGCAGCTCTTAGTTTTCTGTAATTTAGTTTTATCTTTTATTTTACTTTTTTAGGGGGGAAACAACCTCTGTAAGGGTATTATCCATGTCTTTTCAGATCTGCTAGAAACTTCCTTGGATAGACCTGATTATTTCTATTTATTGATGGTTCATATTTAAAAAGGAAAAAAAACCCTAAAATTTACCAAAAGATTCTGTTACAGATTTGAGTTTACCCTGGAAATTTAAGTTTCATATAGAAATTAAATAAATTTAGATGCCTTGATAAATAGCCCTTGTCCAGACCTACCAACTCATAAACAATACAAGAACAAATATTAATACTCTAAGAGGTATCATGATTCAGGGTTAGTCTATGACGTTTAAATAATTTAAAAACAAAATGATTTCCTGATCAAGACAGGAACTCCTATAACATGCACACAAAATTGGTTCACTCCTGTTGTGATAAATGATACTTATGTTTCTAACAGAGTCTGTACCTCACTTTGATTCTACATCTTAAGTGGCAGTCCGGTTTCTGCCTGTTTTACACTAAATTATCCTATGTTTTTTGGTGTAAATTCTAGAGACTACTTCATATGTAAAAGTACCATCCTTCCCAGGAAGTTCTGAAATGATGCAAGCATGGGATGCTCCAGAAAGGATTACTGATGGCCTCTTCATGCGAACTCTCTGAGTTGCAACTCCCACAGTGATCTGAAACTTGTCACTGACCCTAACAGATGTCATAAACAACAGAACATCTGCTCCGGAAGCCCAATAAACTAGTCTAAATTCATTAGCCAGAGTTGCCATGGATAATCATATACGTCTTAATTTTCTCTAAGCTTGCCACACCTATGTAAATATTACAGAGCAAGTAAAAATAGTCCAAGGGTAGAAAAGAAAATGCCACCTAGGACTCTCCAGGTCCAGCTGGATTCTGGGATATGTTTTCACTGCCTGGATTTTATAATTGAGGCCCCTTGATTTGAGAACAGTTACAAAGACTGATAATCATGTGATTTCTGGTAACTGCTTCTTAAATGCTACCATGCAGCAGTTGTCACACGCAATGATTCTAAAACTCATCTGACAACAGAAGGGGAAGGAGGAATTGACCCTCATGGAACTACTGACTGGGTTCAAGGAAACTGTCATGACCTTGATCAGCCAAATCTCAGCAATCTGGATGTTATGAATTTATGTCCTGTGGGTCTGATGTCATCCGTCCTTGGCCAAAAGGGGGAACCAAGAATGAGGAAAGCATCTCCTGCTGTGCAAGGACAGCTAGGCTGTGCTGTTCTCCTGCTTAACATCAACCATCTCACAAAGTACCAGCATCAGACAAAGTGATTCTGCAATCATGATGAAGTAACACCAAAACCAAGGTCACCTCATAATTGTGCTTAAGCGAGGAAAAAAGGTCACTGTGCAAATCACAAAAAATAGAATCCCACCTGCCCTGGCATCTCCAGTGAGTCAGAGCGACTGTTGATTCTTTTCCACTGCAACTTTTAACTTGCTCTAATCTTTCCTCCTTCACATCAGATTTATTACGTTAACCGCCATACTGTAACACAACAGATCAAGTTGCTTACACAACACACATTTATTTTGCATAGTTCTGGAGTCTGGGAAGTCCAGGATTAAAGTGCCAGCCAATCTAGTGTCTGATGAGGACGGTCTTCCTGGTTTGCAGGTAGTTATATCTTCTTTATGTATCCTCACATGGCATAGAAGGAGGAAGAAGGAGAGAGAGACACAAAGAGGGACAGAGTGCTCTCTCCTGTCTCTTCTTATAAGGGCAATAATCTCCTTTATGAGGGTTCTACTTTCATGACCTGATTACCTCCCAAAAGCTCTACCTCCTAAGACCATCACAATTAGGGTAAGATTTTAACATATGAATTTAGAGGAGACCCATTCAGTCTACAACAATAAATAACCTATCATAGAATTGCCCTGAATTCCTGACAGCAGGCAATTCAGAGTAAAATCCAGTTTCCATAAACTTTCCCTGAACTTACCCAATCAAAGCTTAACACCCTCTTGCTGAGATGGCCAGTGGTTCCCTATGATTTCTGTTCTTCTTCATTTTAGTGAGCAATATACCCAACTTGTTCAATTACAGGTGTGTCCTTGTTGGCCCAAGAGCATTTGCAGTGTAAATTTTTGTTACGGAGAAAAAAGGACAATTAATAAAAGTTTTTTGAAGTTCAAAATCTTACATAAAAGTGCTGTGGGGGAGGAAGGGAATAGAATGGAAATTCACACTCAGTGAAGGAAACAGTAAGTCTCACTGGTAAAGAAGAGCTTGTTCTTCGTTGCTGTGATAGATCACTGAGTATGATTGACTCTAAATTCATCCAAGTTGCTGTGAAGTCCATAATTTTAACCTTCTTTATGGCTGCGCAGTATTCCATTGTGAATATGCACCACTTTTTTTTAACCCAGTCCCCTTTCAATGCGCAGTATGGTTGGTTCCATGTTTTTGCCATTGTGAATAATGCTGCAATAAACATGCTCATGCGGGTATCTTTTTTATAAAGTGATTTGAGTTCCTCTGGATATATTCCCAGAAGGGCAGTTGCTGGGTCATATGGAAGGTCGATTTTTAGATCTTTTAGGAATCGCCACACTGTTTTCCACAGAGTATCACATATCTCACTCATAAGTAGACCCTGAACATTTATCATAATACTGTAAGTAAGGGGTTGGCAGTAGCAGGACGCTGCCAGTGGGGAAGGGGATATAACATCAATAAACATTCTTGATCACAAACCAGGCGAAGTAGGGACCAAAGAGAGACCCAAAGTTTACCTGTACAATGACCACTTAGCTGCCTAACCCTGAATTGTACCCCACATCTTTAAAAGAAATAAAGATAAATTTTTGAAAAAGAAGAGTTTGTAAATTTTTTTAAAAATTCAATACCTTTAGAGATACAAATTGCTTTTGGCTACAACGGTGAAGAAGTCCAGACTTTAAGTATACCTGTCACTCCCACTATCACAAACTGTCACCCTTGGGTCGTTTTCTGTCCCTCCTCCCCATCCCCCCCGCTTCTGAGTCTCCAATGTCCATCGTACCATTCTATATGCCTTTGCAGATCCTTTGTTTAGCTCCTACTTATGGGTGAGACCATGTTGATTTATTTATTTCCTCATCCCTCAAACATTAATTCATCCAAATTTTCCCCATTTAAGTAAATGTCAACCCTAACCTTCCAGTTGCTTACGGCAACTCTCTTGAAGTCATCATTAGGCTTCTTTTTCTCTATATAGTCTTAACTGCTTCCTTCATCAAATACTATTGGCTCTATCTTCATAATATAGTCAAAATCCAAACTTTCAAAAATCTCTCCACTACTACCATCTTGTTCCAAGCCAACCATTACCTCTGGGGCTTCTACCACAAGGTGAAAAAAACAACACTAATTGATTTGAGGGGACCACAGAAAGGGCATTTATGACGCCCGTAGTGGGACAGTCTAGAGGTGGATCTGGCATTATTGCAAAAACTCCCCAAATTTGTCTCACTGCCTCTGTCTTTATATTATATATTACTCAGGAAGAAATAGAGTTTGCTGGTGATTCAAATAATTCCTGAATATCAGTGGCTCGACACCACTTAACATTTTATTTTTTGCTCACATCTCAGTCAGATAAAGATAACACAGCTCCTTCTGAAATACTGACTCAGAGTCTTGAGTGGCTTCTATGTTGTGTCTCTACTATCTTGGGACTCTTATGATCTCCTGGCACGTGAAAAGGCAGACGGGGAGGAGTTAGTAGAGTGTAAAGAAGGCCCACCAATTATTTAACCACCTTGGCCTTAAAGTAACATACTTCCTTCTCACATGTTATTGGCCAAAACAAGTCCATGACCAATCCAATGGCAAGGAAGGCTGGAAAATATAGAGACATGCAGAGGCCCTTGGTGGGCACTAATGGCTCCTGTCATGCTCCACTGCAATATGTTCCACACACAAGAACTGAAAATAATTCATGCCACAATCTCAAATACTACTTCCTGGTATACAGGCAGAGACTAATTTTTCTCTAATTACAGTCCCATTCACTTGGTTGACCCTCAGTTCTGCAACTCTTGGATTAAACCCATTTGTTGTTCTAATGGTGTTCTCTGAGAAGATGTTTTTTTGTGTGTGTCTCACTATCTTCTTTCTTCTTTCTTGGTAAGAGCATCTTGATGTTCCTTTAAGACACTATCCCTCTTCTCTTACCCCTGTGTGTATGTTAAAGAGACGTAATGTTCTAGGATCACATGGCACCAGATATTATACCACTTCCCCACAATTTCATATGGAATATTACTGTTGGCCATAGTGGAGTGGACCTCTATCATATTTTGTCATTTCGACATCCATTTTCCCTTACAGTTCTTGATTTTTCCTAGTGAAACATACACTTCCATATTTAGTCACATGAATTAGTTGGAACTGACTTCATCCAAATCTCTAAGATTGGACGCTAGAGTCAAAAAGAACTGTTTTGCCATTCATCCAGTAAATACTACTCTATGTCAGGCACTGTCCTAAGTCCCAAGGATGTAGCAATAAACCGCAAAGATACAAATCCCAGCTTGTGGGAGGATTCAGGCAATATCACGTTTGTTTGTGTTATTCACCTCCCCTTAGAGAAGAGCCTGCCTGGAATTGGGTCAACACATGGGAAAGTACTGCTGAGATTTGCAGTGAGGCAAATTCTTTTGAGCACCTGATTTATTCTAGTAAGTGTAAAGCCAGAATCACCTCTAGACTTTCCCACTATGGGAGCCATAAATGCCTTTTTCTCCCCCTCGAATCAATTTGTGTTGGTTTTTGTACCTTGCAGTAAAAAGAATCCTGACTCTGCACTGCATATTAGAGATTATGTAGAATTACATGAAGTAATGTCTATAAAGCAGACCAGATATGCTAGCTACGGTGATAGTACTCATTTGCACATCAGCACAAATCCGAGGAAATTAAATGAAAACTGTTCTCACTGGATATGATCAGGAGGAAGTAGAAAGAAAACCATCTCTGAATTTTAACTAAAGACCTCCAAGTACTGCTAGCCCCACCATTTTGCAGAATGACAAGAGAGGCCTTAATTACTTCCAATCTAGAATACAGAATGGGGGGTATAAATACTACAGAATGGAGATGGCCTGTTTTATTGCAGAAACCTGCCTTACCAGTAGAGTATCAGAGCAATTCCTAAGTGGTTTCATGTTTAAGAAGGATTGGACATACATTTGCATATTAGTAAGATGCTTTAAAATATACACCAAGGATATTAATTTATATTTTGAAGGTAATCATTATTCATTGGACATAACAAATAAAAATAGACTAAAATTTTCACCCACACATTTAATTATTTATCAATCCGTTTTTTTCTTTGGGATTTAGGACATCATAGTGGATGTCAACTAGGGAAGAAATTCGTGGAAGATACGCATGGACTACAGTTATGCTTGGAATTCTCTTGCCAAAGTTATTTCTGAAGATAGCCCTTAAATCTTAACTAAAGTACCATGTACAGTTATCACAAGAATTACTATTATTTCTCAGATCACTCTCAGGAAATGTATGTCCATGCTCTGATCATTCTCATCAAGAAAACTGCAATTCAATAAGCCAATATGAATGGGCCACAAAGAAACACAATTTAAACCTTTACCCAGCTCTTTTCTAACACTATATGACGCAGAGGGGCTTCATACATTAGACAGAACCACACCATCACATTCACAGAAAACAAAATGAATGCCAATCTTCTCTATTCCCTTTTAGGCAAATTCAGCTATCACTGAATTTATCTGAATCCAAGCCATGCAGCTAACATGATGGCTATCCACAGATTGGATAATAAACAATGACTTGCTATATGTGGAACCATTGAGAGATGGGATATGGAAACATGTCAGTATTGAAGAATGCAATCATGAATTCTGAAGGACAGAGAGATCTAAAAGGAATAGATGGGTGATTGGAAGCAGGAGCAATGAAAAAAATGGAGAATTGACATGGCAGTGATTCAGAGGTGCCCTGCTAATATGGATGAGAAATTGCTCAGAAAAATGCACAACGGAAAGCCTGGGAAGCCCAAAGCTTCTCTCAGGTGTGATTATAAACATGCTAATGCACAAGACAAGGTACCCGTGAGCTGAACATTATACTCATCTCAAAGAAGAATGAGTTTGCCATGTTGGCATCCCTGTGCCCAGCAAAGGATAACTGTAGTGGTACCTTTCATGGTCCGTGTGGGCCCCCATAATTAAAAGGTTGAATTAGTCATGTAAACAAATTATCTTGAACAAAGGGTTTACAAATACTGGCTAATTAGTTTAAATTCCCCAAAGCTTTCCACTGTTTTTAATTCAATAACACAGTGTAAATTCTCTAGTTAGAAAAAGTCTAATAGGAATTGGCAGAAAACTAAATAATTGATATTGTCAGCAATTGCAGCAGCAAGCACTCCAGTGTTATTGTTTGTCAGTGATTTCCAGAGAGGATAAAACATGAAGTTTAATGAATTAACAATATAAGCCGTAGACAGCTGGTGTTCAACAGCCTCTCCATAGGCTCAGACTCTAGCTGAGGAAAACTGTAAAGTACATATAAATAGACATACCTCTGACTTGGATAATAATAATGCATATCAGAGCAACCAGTGCTTTAATAAAGGGCTTGGAAATGGTAATGAGCTAGCTGTGTGACATCAGCAAGTTGCTTGCCATCCCTGAGCCTGGCTTTCATTATCAATACAAGCAAGTGGCCTGAACTAAATTAGCAGTCCCAGCTCTAGGGACTCCAGTCTCTAGAGTTTGAGAGGGCAAGGAAGGAAAACTCCAGCTACTTCTTTCTATGTTTTAAAAAGTCTCATAAGAGGATCTTGAGCAATTATAATGCTATAAGAAAGTGATTGGCAGTAATGGGAAACTGTTGGTGGGGGGTGGGATTGGCAGTTGAGGGAAACTGCTAGGGGAGGGAGGGGCATACCTCATTAAAAGGGATAGTTGCATGATCAATGTTTGTGTACCTAACCCTGAATTGTACCCCACATCTTTACAATAAAAATTTAAAAAATAAAAATAAAACATTTCAAAGATTGCATATTTACTTGTTATGAAAAAGTCTAGACCAAAGCTGCTTCTTAAACTGATTTTGATAAATCTATCTTTTCTTTCTCTTTTTTCTTCTTGCTCTGTCACCCAGGCTGGAGTGCAGCAGCATGATCATAGCCCACTGCAGCCTCCAACATCTAGACTCAGGTGATCCTCCTACCTCAGCCTCCCAAGTAGCTGGGACTACAGTTGTGTGCCACCATGCCCAGCTAATTTTTTTTTTCCTGTAGAGGCTGAGTCTCACTGTGTTGTCCTGGCTGGTCTTGGAATCCTGGCCACAAGTGATTCTCCTGCCTTCGCCTCCCAAAGTGCTAGGATTGTGGGTGTGAGCCACCAAGCCTGGCCTGATCTCTTCTTAAGATTTAGAACATCTTAGGTGGACATGGGGCTCAGGAAGGAAACTCTTGGAAGATATGCATGAACTGCCGTTATACTTAGAATTCACTTATTGGAGTTATTGGTGAAGATAACCATTGAATCTTAGCAAAGGTACTTAGTTCATTAAAATATGTACAGCTATCACAAGAATTCACATTATTTCTCAGAATCACTCTCAGTGTATCTGACCCCCAGGTATGTCTGGTCCTGTAAAGTTGGAGAATAAACATGGCAGTACCACCAATTTTACTTGACGACTTAAGAGATGCCTTCATTTACCATTATTCATTTCTCAGTTTTTTAAAATGTTTTAAATTAGTAAGTAAAGTATGGTGTAAAAAGTTATATACAACTAAAACTTTTGTGTTAAATAAAACAACCAATTCCCGCCCAACGCTCTCCTGTCTCACTCCATGGAAGCTACCATTTTTCAACACTTTTAGCTATTTTTTTCATTAATTACATTTTGTAAAGTAAGGTATATCTTCCCTTATATCTTTATTCATTTTCTGGCATAATGTAGTAACTTCCAATTTTGAAAAATGAGAATTTTAGTTTCTTTCTCTCATCTTATCTTTTCCATACACTTATGTTACAAGTTTCACTCAAGCCTTATTCAGTACTTTTATTATTATGGCTGTGTTTATCACTGCTAGTATATTGTGACTACTTTTTTCTTGTAATAATGTTTTCCCCTGTGTTTAATAATTATGTGTTTCCCCCTCCCATCGGCTTAGTTTCCACTGAGCTTAAGCTCAAGTCTTTCTACTCTCTGCCACACCGCTGAAGCCATGCCTCTCAAAACAAAATTTTGCAATTCTCTGATAGTCTCTGTTGTATTTATTTTCTGAAGATATGACTTCTGGACCTCACCCTGTCCAGCTCCAGTCTGATCCAATTTATTTTCAGACTTCCTTTACAGCCGGCATGTGGACTCAAATTTGACTGCCCTCCTAGGGCAGTCTTGTACTGAATATTCTGTTAGCCACAGTCAAATAATAGTTTGGCTACATATAAAATTCTAGGCTATTTATAGTTTTCCTGTCTAGTTTTTGAAAGTATAGTCCCATTGTCTTTTAGTTTCTAATATTCTACCTTAGCAGTTATATGCCTTTGTTTACTCCTTGTCCTTTGATTTGCTCTCTGGAAGTTTTTACAGCTATTCTTTTAATCCCTTTGTTCTGGATCTTTATGATGACTTGCTTTACATGTTTATTCATTCTGGAATTTTTTCTCCAGTATTTTTAAAATCCTCTCCTCTGCACTGTTTTCTTTGTTTGGTCTTTCTTCAACTCCTTGACTATTTCATTTCCTGGGCTGTTTCTCTTTTTTTTATATTCTGTTTCTTATTTTACATCTTTTTATCATTGTTTTCTCGATTTTAGAATTCACTATATTGCACTGTGCAATTCTTTTTTTTTAATTGAAAATTTAAAGCTGTTTATATTTTTAATTTCTAAGAGCTCATTCTTGGCTTTTCACTTGTTCCTTTTCAGAAAATCCTTGTATAGTTTCAAAAATACTGTGTCTTGTCACCTCATTGCTGATGTAAGGTGTAGTCTTTTTGGAATTTTCATCTGCTCCCTGAATTTTTTTTTTCTAATTTTTTTCCAGTTTGTTCTTTTGTGTAGGGCAAACTTTCCCTAAAAATCTATTAATCCTTGACCATCTGCTTTAATTTAGGATGACACATTGAAAAGAAGATTCAAGTTCCGAGTACATGGATCGGTTGTTTTCAACTGATTAACTTTACTACTGAGGGACAGTTGAATTTTTGCAAGGAAACTCTCCATTCCCGTTCTCATAATAGTATTTGTATGTCTCTTCTCTGAGGAAATTTAATTTCTCTGGAGAAAGAAACTTTAATTCTGCTATTTGGAAGTTATGTGCCTGGCTGCTAGCATCCTAAAGACAGTTGAAAGAAAATGATTGGATTTACTTGGAGAGGTTTCACTTAATTTTCCAGATGCACTCCTTTGTAACAGATGCTTCCAATCCTGAAACATCTCTTGCTCGATTTATCCAGAGAAGATGGTTCTCCTGTCCTGTGGTGATGGGGAGCATGACTCTTTCCCAGCACATTAGCAGACTCTTGAGGTACCAGGTGACTTCAAATTCCAAGGCTTTGTGGGGTTCATCAGAAAAAATTAGCTTGCTTTTATAGATATCTCCCTCTTGCTTCTCATAAGGTTCCTTCCTGCAGGAATGTAGACTCAACTTTTCTGCACTCCGCTAATCAACATTACTCCCTCTGCTTCCCCATCTTTATTTATTTGACCATAGGACCTGTGTATTTTTATGCCCTCTCTAATATTTGCCACATGCATATATATAACGAATTGTGTAGAGACACAATTATTTAAGTATTGGCAAGGATATTGGTTGCATGGATTAAACAAGACTATGAGATTTGAGATGAGAAAGGAAATTTAAGTTTAGAGACATTTTTCAAGGATGTGTGTCTACAAATTCGAATAGATTTGAAAATACTATATAATCATTAAATCCTATCTGAAATGTGAAAAGAAATCTAACTGGAATTTCTCCCACCATTTTTGTCA
Organism: Carlito syrichta; assembly: GCF_000164805.1. Classification (NCBI taxonomy): domain Eukaryota; kingdom Metazoa; phylum Chordata; class Mammalia; order Primates; family Tarsiidae; genus Carlito; species Carlito syrichta. The sequence continues at coordinate 490,584 of NW_007260029.1, read as the reverse complement.
CATTTTTTTCTATCAGAGCAAAATCTAAAGGGGAGATGGCTTAGCTAGGAAAACTATGAGCACTGTGATGGCATAAGTAATTATCTTAATGTATAAAAGAAATACAATTTTATGTAGTTTATGGGTCTGTTTTCCTTATCTTTAAAATGGGGCCATTAAGAGTCCTTAATCAGTAGACTATGTCTACGAAAACTAGATAAATAGATGATGATAGATAGATGATAGATAGATAGATTATCATCAGTTAATGGAATCACAGAATGGAAACCTGCTCGATCAACAACTAGGTATTAATCAATTTGATTTGACTGAATTCAATCAGAGATTTTGCAGTCAGCAGGTAGGTTGACAGAGTTAAATGACACCACCCCAGAGCTCTCTCTAAAAACCTTTCGTGTGTTGGCTCAGGCAGGAAATGGCGTGTCTGTTTTATAGGGAAAACTTTTCAGAATTAAAGGAAGCCTTAATGTTTAAACACCCATTTCAGCTTAAATGTCTAATTAAGATTGTGGTGTCTTGATGATTTAACAGATCCAAAAGCAGCGTTTTCTTACTGCAGCTGATCATAGTTCAAGGCCTGCTAGCCAAGCATGCAGTTTTGTTAATGAGAAATATAAGCTTATAGTCAGGCCTCTGGATACTTCCATTAAAATGTATCTAATCATGTTCTTTAAGCAGAATTGGATAATCACAATGAACTGTCTTTTCACTCAGGCTATGAGTCGTTCCATTTGATAGATTTATTCAGAAGTGATTTAGTTCTGAGTTAATTGATAAAAACCATCACTGTCACCAAACTTTACAATAAAAAATAAACTCTAAGCATTAAATATTTTTCCTGTGGAATTGATTCTGCATGAAAATAAGTCCATCCTATAGTAGACTTTTATGGCCTCTGAAGAGCTAAATTTATAATCTTCCTGTGAGAGGCGGTCTAGGCTGCACTAGCTAGAGTTGACCTTGTTGCTTTGTTTCTTGCTTTTCCTTCCAGTCTATTATGGTTTCCGTGGGAGAGTTCACCCAGTCCTTTCTTCCCAATATGAACAATGTGCCATGTTATAAGTAAGGCATAGAGCAATATGAAGAGATTATAAGGAATATTGCCAGACACAGATGACAGAAACATATGGAGAGAAGAACTGGTGAGGAGGAAGAAAAATGTGGTGCCCAGGTCTACGGTCTATTACCTCTCAACCCCTCACCATGACACATGCCTGCAGAAATCTGAGTTATTTGACCCAGCTGCAATATGACAATTTGAATACGGTGAAGAGATGAGGTGAGGAGGGCAATAATTTTGGTTTTGCCTTCAAGAATCACTGGTTGGGATTCCACTTAAAATGTTCTGTATATAGAGATAGTTTGATTTCTTCTTTTCCAATTTGAATGCGCTTTATTTTGTTCTCTTGCCTGATTGCTTTGGTTAAGCCTTCTAGTACTATATTGAATGGGAGTGGTAAAAATGGCCATTCTTGCCTTGTTCCATTTCTGTGGGAAAATGTGTTCAACTTTTCTCCATCCAGGATGACATTGGCTATGGGTTTGTATTACTTTTGCTATTTTAAGGAATCTTCCTTCTATTTCTATTTTGCTGAGAGTTTTTATATGAAAGGAATGCTGGATTATATCAAATACTTTTTCTGCATTTATTGAAATGATCATATGATTTGTATTTTTAATTCTGTTTACATAGTAAATCATGTTTATTGACTTGCATATGTTGAACCATCCTTGCATCCCTCAGATAAAACCCACTTGATTGTGATGGATTGTTATTATTTTTCAATGTGCTGTTGAATTCTGTTTGCTAGCATTTTGCTGATGATTTTTGCATCTCTACTCATCAAGGATACCTTATACCTAGAGAATCATAAAGACTCCTTCTTGGCTTGACAAATGAATTCAATTAAGTCTCAGGATACAAAATCAACATATACAAATTAGTAGTGTTGCTATATACCAGTTGTGACCAAGCTGCGAATCAAATCAAGAATTCAATTCCATTTACAATAGCAGACAAAAAACTAAAAATTGCCAAGGAGGTAAAAGATTTCTACAAGGAGAACTACAAAACACTGCAGAAAGGAATTTTAGAGAACACAAGCAAATGAAAAAAAAAATCCTATGCTCATGGACTGGAAGAATCAACATTGTTAAAATGATCATATTATGACAAGTGGTCTATAGATTCAAAGCAATCTCTTTCAAACTACTAACATAATTTTTCACAGAATTAGAAAAAAATCCTAGAATTCATGTGGAACTAAAAAGAGCCTTAATAGCCAAAGCAAAAAGAACAAAACTGAGGTATCACATTACCGGACTTCAGATTATACTGTAAGACCATTGTATATATGTGTGTGTGTGTGTGTGTGTGTGTGTGTGTGTGTGTGTGTGTATCATATATAATATATATTATGAAACACTATTCAGGAATGAAATGAATTCATTTCATTCATCAGAAATGAAAAACAATGAAATCATGTATTTTGCAGCAACTTGAAAGATATTAGAGAACATTATTCTAGGTGAACTACTGCAGAAATGAATAACCAAACACCGCATGTTCTCACTTATGAGTGAGAACTAAACTAAAGATCTACAGTGGCACATAGGATAATATAATGAACATTGAAGACACAGAAGGTAAAGGGTGAGAAAGGATGAAGGGATGAAAAGTAACCTATCGGGTACAATGTGCACAGGTGAGGATGGTGGGAACACTTAAAGCCCAGACTTCTTTGCCACTATACAGTGCATTCATGTAACCAAAAATTATTTGTACCCCCTAAAGCTATTAAATTAATTAGTTAAAAATAAAATTTTAAAGTTAAAATGTTCTGTAACTTAGAGGGCATGTATTGACACCTAAGAAACAAAGTAGGGTTATATGATCTAGGTGAGACAGATGTTAGAAATATAAGTATGAGCAATATTGAATGTAACGATTAGAAGGTTACATGTAGGTAACAAATTTACCTATGAAGTCTATTTTACTCTATAAGAAAAGAGTATAATTTTGGTTAAGTCCTCCTTCCTAAACAAACTGTGGTTTCATTGAATAATTCTGCAGGCAATTGTTGAAAAACTATCCTATGGCTGTCTCTGTGCACAGACTGGGGATGCAGAGATACATGAGAGGACAGTCCTGCCATAAAGAAATTACAGTCTGGTCTGCCTGGGAGATAGAGAAACAAGTCAGTGACTATAGGACATTGTGTTAAGTATTATGAGACCAGCTAACCTTTACTATCGTGCTTAATCTCTTTTCTAAGCACTTTAAATATATCACTCAATTAATCCTCACAACAGTTCTGGAAGGAAGGAATTTTTAATGGCCCCATTTTACAGGTGAAAAAAATTTAGGCAAAAAAAGAAATACAGCTTATCCAAAGTTGCATAGGTTGGGCAGAATTTGAGTATAGAATGTCTGGTTTCAGAATTCATTGTCTTAATGAATCCTTGGCTGTTAAGAACACAGTAGGCTCAGGAATTGTAAGAGCTAGAGGTAGAAGATCTAGATTAGAGAGGAGATGCCAAAATGAGTGTGATAGGAAGGCCAGCAGGAGTTAACTGGAACAATTGACTCTGTCTAGCTACAACTCAACACCTCCTCATAGAGTTCAGAAGATAGACTCAAGCAAGACATTCTTAGTTGAGAAAAAAGAGAGACAACTGGAAGCTGGAAAGAGAAGGAGGGTAGCCTAGAGGCAGAAGTCCACGCCTACAACGTATATGGTGAGAAAGAAGGTAAGATACATGACGCCTGAACCTTGAGCCTGCCGGGCACAAGCTTCTCAGGCGATGGAGCAGTTCAAGAGGGGTCATATGACTGCACCAACAGAGTTCTGGCATCTTCTGTACTGTTTTAGAAGGACTTCATCAGGGGAGAACTAAGGATCAAGAAACCTATGGGACAAGAGAGGGCAGTGAGTGGAGATTAGCCCCTGGGTAACTTTTTAAACTCTCCTTTAGCGACCCACACACAAATCACAGTGTAATTGTTGAATCTGGATTTCCACTTACGGTCTCTAAATCATACATCATCTCAGAGACCATAGTTACTTCTCAAGGACATCAAGACCTTCCCACACAGACCCTCCAAAGAAATTTGCGGCTATGCAAGAGCTATTGCTTTCCAGGAGTTAGGTGCCTACAATCCCAGAGGAAACTGTGCTTTCTAGGGTTCCAGTGGCCCCACATGGATTCTAGAAGGGTTGGGCATGGAAAAAGAGAAGTTGAATAAGGCAGGGAAGTGAATTTCCTAGGGAAGTTGCCGCGTTCTGTGGTTTGGAATATATATGAGCAAGTAAGGTCACTTTGGGGAGTATCTGCCTTATTCGTTTACAGTGTGTTCTAATTGGTTCAGCCTGAGGTAGCAAAAATACCATAGACTGTGTGACTTGTAATCACACAAATTTATTTCTTACAGTTCTGGAGGCCAGGATATCCAAGATCAAGACACTGGAAGATTCGATGCCTGGTAAGGACTCACCCTCTGATTCACTGGTGACACCTTCCTTTTGCACCCTCACATGGTAGAAGAGGCTAGTGAATTCTCTGGAGTCTTTTTTATAAGACCGCAAATCACATTATTGATGATATTATATTATTAGCTTCTTCCTTATGATCTAATCACCTCCCAAAGACCCCACCTCCTAATACTATTGTGCAAGGGTTAGGTTATAGCATATGAACACTTAAGGGACACAAACATTCAGACCATAGCATACTGTGAATACCTTGTCTGGGAGTCAGAAAAGGATTGGGGTATACATACTCTGGCTCTGCACCCTTAGAAACCTAAGAAAATTCTCCTATTTCCACACTCATTTGTTGAGAAAACTTATTGAGTGACTTTCTTCTTCAAACAGTGATGACATGAGTGTCTTGAAGACTGAAATGCTAAACTTCAGTGACAAAGTACAATGGAAGAAAAGAACCTCTTTCTACATATAGGTAGCCATTATTATTATTTTAGAGACAGAGTCTTACTCTGTCAAGCAGGCTGGAGTGCCTTGGCACAGTCATAGTTCACTGCAATCTCAAATTTCTGGGCTCAAGCAACTCTCCTGCTTCATCCTTCTAAGTAACTAGGACTACAGGTGTGTGTCATCATGTTCAGATAATTTTTAAAATTTTTTGTGGAGATAGGATCTCACTGTGTTGCCCAGGCTGGTCTCAAACTTCTGACCTCAAGAGATCCTCCAGTCTTGGCCTCCCAAAGCACTGGGATTATAGTTATGAGCCGCTATGCCTGGCCTAGGAAGATCATTATTAATCTCAAGTTTCTAATTATCTAATGGTAAATAAAGTATTTTAATTTTCAGCCAGGGTTTGTCAGGTGTGAGTCTTGAATTACTCCCTTGGACTCCTGGGATCACGCTTCCTTACTGTTTTGGTGTCATGACTCACTCACTAGTCTTCAGAGGATACAGTGCTCTTCTAGAAAACTTCAGACATTGCTTGTATTGTGCTTTAGGCCAACCTGTACAATGTTTGACTTTTGCCAGAGGAATCTGAAAGCCCAGCCCCTGGTAACCATATACTTATCTGGACCTATTTATTCTGATTCCTATTCATTAGAGCACCATTCAGGTGATTTCTATTCCTTGGTAAACTTGGTAACTTTGCTCATTATTCTAGCCAGGGGTCTCTGAGGTGGGGTAGATACTTCCTATGCTAGAGCATACAAGACATTCTATTGAGGTATGTTAATAAAATAGTAAACCTTTTACTTATCCTTATTTTTTTTTCACTCAACTTTTCTGATTCCAATTTGTGTTTGTTTAAAAATGTATGTATATAGTAAAATAATAATATGTGTCTGTATGATTCATGTTCAACTATTTATAAGGGGTCTATAGCCCAAAGGATCCGTAGATTACTGTTATAGCTTAAAATATGTGGCTTCATATCTTTTGCATATCCATTCATTCATATATACAATCAGTCTTTCATTTATTTATTCTCTCTAGAAATATTTATCTGGTGCCTTGCATTTGGCTGGCACTTGCTGAATGCTAAGGTTATATAGATAAATAGAAAACTATATAAACCCTTGATCAGCTCACATCTGGTGGGAAGGGTGGAAATTCAAACCAAAAGTTACAGTAGAAAACAATAAGGGCTAACACCAGGAGTCTGTACCCGGTGCTGTATGAGCAAAGAGGAAGAAACAACTGATGCTGAACTGGGCAACATCCGGTGAAGCACTTATCACAGTGACATCTTCAGGATGAAGTCCTTTCGAGCAGAAGGAGCAGGATAAAGGCATAGATGCATGAAAGTATGTGACAAGCAGTTTGAAGTGTATAAATTACAAAGCACCTGGATGGAAATGGATGCGGTAGAAATGGCAGGTGATATGCAGTAAAGGCTGGATATTGGCCTGGGCCACTTGGATCCATGTATACAAATGTGACTTTGCATGTCATCTTCTAGGTCCCTTCTAATTGTAATGTGATTCACAGATCTACACATTGGCATCATCCAGAAGCTTGTCATAAATACAGAATCTCTATACACACACACACACACACACACACACACACACACACACACACACACACACACACAGGCACACACAGATCTACATTGTAACAAGCACCAAAATCAAAATCTGTATTTTAACAAGCTCTCCAGGTAATTCATGTTCACATTAAGATTGAGAAGCAAAGTGTGGGTATGGTGAATAAAAAGCACAGGCTCAAGAGTCAAAGTATTTGGGTTTAAATCTGTCCAGCACCTGCTGTGTGATCTTTAGCAAGTTCCTTAGCCTCTTTGTGTCTCACTTTCCTCACTTATAAAATCACTCGAATAGAATCTTCATTGTGATAAAGATTAAATGAGCAATCTATTTAAAAAAGGAAACAAAGAAATCCTCTTGGCACAGTCCTTGGCCTATAGTAAAGGATCAGGGAATGTGAAACATTGTGTCATTGATTGCTCAACTATACAGAGATCTCTCTGTTTTGTGCTTGAGAGACACCTTCATTTTTCTATTAAAAGAGCAGAGAATAAGGAAAGATCCCAAGCTGATGCTGACTACCACTCAGTCCACTTTCAGAGAACATACTATTTATTACTAAAAGCCATTTGCAATTTTTGAGCACCTGCGAAAAGATGTTTTGTTAGGCAATTTACAAACATTTGATCTTCACAATGGAACTGCTCTTATCATCCCCATTCTCTTGGTAAGAGAATTGAGTTAACTGAATAAACTGTCTACATTAGGTTAATAAGTAGCAGGCTTTACTTTTATTTTTTTCATTTTAAAGATGTGGTACAATTCAGGGTTACGTATACAAATGTTCATTATGCAGGTACCCTTGTTGATGAGGTGTGCCCCTTCCTCTCCTGGCACTTTCTTTCAACTACCAACCCCACCCCACTCCTCTGGCACTTTCCCATTACTGACAATCCCTTTCTTATAGTATTATGATAATTGTTCAATGTCTGCTTATGAGTGAGAACATATAGTACTCTGTTCTTTGTTTCTGTGATAGATCACTGAGTATGATAGACTCTAAATCCATCCAAATTGCTGCAAAGTCCATAAATTTGTCTTTCTTAATGGCTGCATAATATTCCATTGTGCATATGTACCACATTTTTAAAATCCTGTCTAGTTTCAATGAGTAGCATGGTTGGGTCCATGTTTTTGCTATTAAGAATAGAGCTGCAACAAACATGCGTGTGCAGGTATCACTTTTGTAGAATGATTGGAGTTCCTCTGGGTAGATTCCCAGTAGGGGAATTGCTGGGTCATATGGAAGATCAATTTCTAGTTCTTTCAGAAATCACCACATTGTTTTCCAAAGAGGTTGCACTGGTTTGCATTCCCCCCAGCCGTGTAGACGTGTTCCTTTTTCTCCACATCCTCGCCAGCATCTGTTGCTGTTTGTTTTATTAATGATGGCCATTCTTACTGGGGTTAGGTGTGGTATCTCAATGTGGCTTTGATTTGCATTTCTCTGATGATGAGTGGGGCTGAGCACTTTTTCTTGTGTCTGTTGGCTGCCCGTATATCTTCTTTTGAGAAGTGTCTATCCATGTCTTTTGCCCACTTTGTAATGGGACTGTTTTTTTCTTTTTAGCACGTTTGAGAATCTTGTAGATCCTAGATGTTAGGCCTTTGTCAGATATACAGTTGGCAATTTTTTCCCCATGCTGTGGGCTGTCTCCCTGCTCTCTTGATGATTTCTTTGGCTTTGCAGAAGTTTGTCCGTTTGATGCTGTCCCACTTGTCTATCTTATTACTTATAGTATGGGCACTTAGGATTTTGATCAGAAATTGATTGCCAGTTCCAATTTCTGTAAGGGTGTCTCCTGCATTTTCTAAGATTTTTATAGTTTGACGTTTTACATTTAGGCTTTTGATCCATTTAGAGTTAATTTTTGTGTATGGTGATAGGTAGAGGTCCTGTTTCAATCTTCAGCATGTGATCAGCCAGTTTTCTCAGCACCATTTACTGAATAGGTTCTCCTTTTCCCAGTGGTTATTGTTCGAGGCTTTGTCAAAGATGAGTTGGTTGAGAAATTGAGGCTTTGCTTCCAGAGTCTCTATCCTGTTCCATTGGTATATATGCCTGTTCTTGTACCAATACCAGGCTATTTTGATTATTGTAGCCTTATAGTTAAGTTTGAAGTCTGGAAATGTGATAACTCCTGCTTTATTACTTCTGCTAAGGATTGTTTTGATTATTCATGGTCATTTATGTTTCCATATGAATTTCTGTATTGTCATTTCCAGGTCTGAGAAGAATGATGTTGGTAACTTAATGGGTATGCCGTTGAATCTGTAGATTGCCTTTGATAGAATGGACATTTTAACAATGTTGATTCTTCCTATTCATGAGCATGGAATATTTTTCCATTTGTGTCTTGAATTTCTTTGAGCAGTGTCTTGTAGTTTTCATTGCAAAGGTCTTTCACTCCTCTGGTTAGGAAGATGCCGAGATATTTCATTTTTTGTGTGGCTACTGTGAATGGGATTGTGCTTTTTATTTGGTTCTCTGCTTACTTGCTGTTGGTGTGTAAGAATGCAACTGTCTTTTGCACATTGATTTTGTACCCCAAGACTTTGCCAAAGTCCTTTATCAGTGCAAGCAAGTCTTTGGCAGATTCTTTTGGATTTTCGAAGTATAGGATCATATCAGTAAAGAGGGATAATTTGACTTCCTTTTTTTCTTATTTGGATATCTCTGATTTCCTTTTCTTGTCTAAATGTTCTAGCTAGGACTTCCAACACAATGTTAAACAAGAGGGATGAAAGTGGGCAGCCTTGTCTTGTTCCAGTTTTCAGGGGAAATGCTTCCAGTTTCTGTCCATTTAGCAATATGTTAGCTGTGGGTTTATTATAGATGGCACTTACTATTTTGAGGTACGTTCCTTCTCTACCTAGGTGTTTGAGGATTTTTATCAAGAAGAAATGCTGGATTTTATCAAAACTTTTTCTGCACCTAATGATATAATCATGTGGTTCTTGTTTTTACATCTATTGATGTATTTAATTACATTTATAGTCTTGTGGATATTGAACCAGCCCTGCATCCTGGGGATGAAGCCTACTTGGTCATGGTGGATGATTTTTGAGATGTGTTTTTGGATTCAATTAGTAGCAGACTTAAAATTCTATCAAAGGTGTCTCACTGCAAAGCCTATGATCTTTTCAACAAGCTGATCAACCTTAGATGAGAAAAGTACTCCCTCCCTCCAAATCTAGTAGATAATAACTTATGATATCATTATAGAACATATTTTTAAATACTTTAACTTAAACAAAACTTTAAAACTACAGAAAAGTTCTAAGACTAATACTATGAATATCTGTATAGCCTTCACTTTGTAATGCTTGCTTTACACATCTCTGTCTCTCTTTCTTTCCTTCTCTCATCTGAAAATAAGTTGTAGACATTCTGTCCTTTTAGTCCTAAATAAAACAGTGTGAGAATTTCCTAATAGCCAGGACATTTGCTTATATAACCACAGTATCAGGAAATTTAACTTTGATGCAATACTATTACCTAATTGACAGAAAATCAAATGCTGCCTATTATTCCATTAATATATTTTGCAGCTATTTTTGTTTAGCCAAGCATCTACTATTGCTTTAGCTTTCACATATAACATCACTTTCACTGAGAAATTATACATATTCTTTATAGAAGTCTTAGAAATAGAAAATTATTTAAAAGAATAAAAGCAATTTCAATCACCTATTTTCCCATATAATTTTTATGTGCATGCACACATGTGTGTATTTGTGAAGTTAAAACCATTGTACACAATTTTATCTATGTTTCTTAATTAGCATTATAACCCCAATATTTTCCTAAGGTATTAAAATCTCTTTGTAAAAAGGGTATTTAACAAATTCATAATATTTCATAATATTTATCACATCTTTCCTCAATTGTTTGACATCGAGTTTCTATTCAAATTTTGTCTTATACATAGGACTGTAATGAACATCTTTGTACCACATCATATATTAAATAATAACATGAATTATGTAAGTCTCAGCAATTGTTAAAAGAGTGCCACTCTTTCATTTTAGATGCAAGTCAAAACAAATCTTTATGTCTTAAAACTCTGGCTTTACACAAAACCTGTTGAAATAAATTCAACATACCAACCAATACTGAAATTGTAATAAAAATACACATGATAATTATGTGGCTAATCTGACTTTTTTTTCCTTTCTTGCAACCATTTGTTTCAGGAGCTCAGCAATGAAATTAGTACAGAGGAACTAGGATTCCAAAATCAACCTAATATTTAATCTATTAGTCTTACCTGTCACAATCTCTGAGAAGCCTATGACCCATACCAATAAGATTAGTTCTGTGTCTTCTTACAACTTTATGCCCGATACAGCATTAATCACACAGACTTGCAATTGCTTAATTCTTTATCCTTTTTTGGTTTCATGGTTGCAAACAACAACAACAATGCTGGATAACTTACACAAAGTAGAATTTATCGAGGTACCAAGCTAAGAAAGCAGGAGACAAGACACACATGGGCAGGTTACAGCATGACTCAGCAGTTTGATTAGGGTGATGCTGGTGTCTCCACTACTGATTACTTGTAAGGCCACTGCAACTTTACTCTGACCTTGTACTAGGACCAGGAAAATTCCCTATGTGTTTATTTGTATTACTCCTTCAAGAGTCAAAGTATTGGGTTATACCATCTGATTGTCCTAGCATAAGGCATGTCCTATTCCCTGGCATTGGAGAGAGGAAACATCTACCTCCTTTAATTTTCAGACTGAGAAAAATCATAAAAAGAATGAAATTTGGAACAGAATGAACAGAAGCCATTCAGTACTTCCAGAAGTCACCACTTCGTCTATATAATACCTACATAGTCATTCTTTCTATTATTCTACATCCAGCATAAATTATTCTGTATACCAATTATAACTCTTTCCCCCAAATACATTTACATTCGCTCCAGAACACACAAAGGGAAAAAAACCCAGAGTTTTATCAGTTATACCTTTCGTCTTTACTATGGAAGATCCGAGGTCCAATTTCCCTTTACAGGCAAAACTGTTACTATCAGTACTTATAACACTCAGGACTTCTACCCCACTTGAAAAACAAGTGAAATTGGATAAGTGTTAAGTCTCTTTATATTGGGAGACTGTAAAATCTCATTCCTAAAATACCCGAGTCCTTGGTGGCCCTCCCTATGTGGAGATGCAGTAGACATACTAGTATGAAGAGCACACAAACTTTTAGCCACACTCCTCACTGTCCCTGGCAGCAATAATCTTATACTTTGGGGTCCCACAAGATCCCAAGAAAGATGAAGCAGGTGAATCACAAAGCTTGGATTCAACCTGAGAGGCCAAGTAGATTTTTGGCTTTGTGCAGGAAGGAATTCAAGCATGAGCTGTAACTAGGAGATGAAAAGTAAGTTTATTAATGAGACAGATCCATAGGCAGAGCAGCCCACCTGTATCACTGGGCTTCACTTGGAAAATAAAAGTAGGTTTATTGAAATAAGCTACTCTGTAGGCAGACCGACCTGGGCTGGTCTACAGGACAAACAGCAGCCCCATACATTGCTGGAGTTTTATTTTTATAGCTATCTTTTGATTATATGCTAAGCAAGGGGTGGATTATTCATGGATTGTGGGGGGAAAGGACAGGGAGTTCCTGGAATAGAGAGTTTCTCCCTGTCTCGATCCCCATTTTGAACTGTCATGATGCTGATGGGTGTGCCTTCTAGCATGCTAATGCATTATAATTATCATATAATAAGCAAGAAGGAGAGGTAGAAGTCGTTTTTGACACTATCTTAATCTTGGTTGGTCTTGGCCGGTCTTCTCATGGCTTCCCATCTTGTCAGTGAGGTCTGGGGACTGTGACCTTCATTTTGGAAACTAGTCCTGCCAGTTCCCTATTTTACAATCACCCACCATGTTGTTGCAGTGAATTGTCTCTCATCTAGTATCATAGCTACGTCTTTGATAGGCCCATGATCCATAAGGCTTGTTACTTCAGGGTACATGATAAGACCAGTGGGTGCCATGGATATCAGTCCATTGCCTTGCATTTTTCACTATAAAGTGAGTTATCTATGCACTAGCAAATGTTGATAGAGAAATTATCTCAGTGAACAGGACATTTAGAAAGTCCCAGATATTGTAAATGGCAAGAGGAAAATGGACCCCCCCAAAAAAGTCTAAATCCAAAATAAGTGTCTATTCAGTGAAGACAGATCTCATGTCCCTTTAGGATGAAAAGAAGTCTAATGAAATCAACAAATCATCATGCTATTGGCTACTGTCCACCACCAAGTATGTTGTCATACTGGGACTCGTGGTTGGTCACTGGTTGCAGACAAGATGGACATATAGCAGAAACCAAGTCACACTTGAGGAAATTAACTCCAAGTTCTTAAGCAATGCATAGCCTATATTGTGGCTTCTGTAGCAGACATTTTGCTCCTGCACTCATGAAGCAAGCACTAAGACATAAAATGACTGACATAGTCCTAATTATTGAATACTTTGCCGCAAAGGCCTTTGTGGAATTTCACGTGGGACACAAAAATTCTTTACATTCTGGGTTCATTCGAGGAAATCCATTCATATAACTTCCCCTGGACTCCTTGACATCAGTGTTCTATTCTTGTTCTCATCAAGTGCTAAATTACCTTGACTTTTCAAAGTGGATAATAAGAAATGCTGTCTGATATTCTATTCTCTAGGGAGATTTTCCTTCACTATGGGAAATGGTGGGAGCAGCCATAGACTCAGCAAGGGTCCAGGACATAGGTTCATGTAAACCCTGATAAAGTTGGTCACTGTGGTGGTAGCTATAGCAAAACAACAAAAACAAAACAAAACAAAAACAGCTGAAACCATATCAAATTATGATAACCTAAAGAGATATCTCAGGTGAAGGTAGTTCTTTTCTCTGGAAGTCATAGTTTTCTTCCAGAACTTTAAGGATCTGTGCTGACACCTCTCTATTGTGGCTTCCAGGGGCTCCTCACAGGTTCCTTATCCACTGCAGGTATCTCTAACACAGTTGGATTCGTTGGATCACATGTGTCAGTAAACTTGGTTCCACACCTTCTCTTACTCTGTGTCCCACTCAAGACTGGCAATATGTTGCATCATATAATGAATGAATTAAAACATGATTCACAAGTGTGATACATGGTGCTTCCAAAATCCAGAGGCCCATCATGCATTGTGATTCTTCTAGTGATAGGAGGGACAAGATACAGCAACTTACCTTTTATTTTATAAAAAAATGTTATTCATGCTCTAAAGTACCAAATATCTAAAACAACATAAATGTTACAGGTACCTTAGTTTTCATGGGGATTATTTCCTCACTCTAGAATGCATATGTCAGAATATTCACAATACTTGTCACTCACCACTAACTAGGTTAACAGAGTGCAATGTCCAAAACATTCTGGGTCAGTGTGATAGTCTATGGAATGTCAAGATGATCCAAATCTCTACAGATTACATTATTGTATCCAATAGGAAGGTTTATAGAAGCCTGATGTACAGAGGAGAACATATTCTGCTGTCCTTGTTACATACATAGACACTGATTTTGGTCCTCTTACTAATGGATATCAAGAAGAAAGCATTCACTAAATTGATAACCACATACCAAAACCCAGAGGATGTGCTGATCTGCTCAGTAAACATATTCCATATGGCATAGCAGCTGTATTTGGGGTTATCACCTTATTAAGTTTATAGTCTATCATCATCTGTCAAGATCTATCTGGTTATTCAGAGACCAGAATGACTCATTGAAAGGGGATGTGATGAGGACTTCTACCTCTACATTATTTAAACACTTATGTTGACACTAATTTCTAAAATTCATCCAGGAATTAAGCATTACTTCTGAGCACGTCACAGGGACTCCCATTTGGTTCTTCTAATACAGTGATCCTAATACACACATAAGAAAATAAAATAGAGCATTCTAACAGCTGTTAAACATATCAATCTCAATTATACTTTTGGGAACTGACTAAAGATCTGAGGACCTGATGAGCCCAATTCGTTTTGGACCAAAATTCCATTTACCACTTTGTCTCCATAAACAGCTACTCTAACTGTGGGATCAGGATGGCAAATCAGGTCCCCTGATACTAATTTCATTTTATCCAACAGGCAACAAGTGTGGGCATTCTCCTTTTCCAAGTATACAGTTTCTTTGACAAAGAGAAAAAACTTATTTTAGGACAGATTTGAAGGTAGAGATATATTAGATAGATAGATAGATAGATAGATAGATAGATAGATAGATAGATAGATAGATACAGATACATTGATTTGTATTGATATGTCCTTCTCTTAAGAAGATCCAGCTTCCCCTTCAATCAATAGGCTCTGGGTTTATGAGCTGACTTAGATATGGAAACTATTGTGAATCTTCTACAGACCAGATCTAGGTTGTTGTTTTTGGTTTGTTTGGTTTTTCCTGATTGCACACATCCAGCAAGTTTAGCCAGCTTTCCATCTGCCTCACCCTTGGGAACATCATGATTAACCATCATAATAGATACCTGCAGGTCCAGGTACCTTGACTGTCACTTCAGTGTGCTTGCCCAGTACCAACCTGGCCTCTGATAGTTAAATGTTACCATCTGTTTCTGCTTTCCCCAAGTTCTATCATGTCTGTTCAGATTAGAAAGGCAATCCCCCCTCAGCCCTAGTCTACAGAGCATAGTCACTATAAAGCATCTCAGAAATACTAGAACCGACTAACAGTGAATTTTTTTTTATTACCTTAGTGAATGAAGCGTCCTTGTCTTCAGCTTTTATCAATCTTAACTTAGCAGAGGAGCAAACTGGTTGGTAAGATAATTAGTGTCTCTGTAGAATAAATTGTGTAGCACAGATTCAGATAAATGATTTATATTTGAGGCAAGATTATGAAGACGTACTGATGACCCCAACAGGAGGAATAAAGCTGCTTTTGATGTTCTTAATTAGATAGAGATACAACATTTGCCAGACCAATAGCCAACCCACTAAGAAAGCTACATCAGAACCAGCAACAGCAATTGGAATGACCATCTGCTGCAATTTACAATCATCTAATATCATTCTTTGAATTTCATTCATCCCAGGCATATGCCAAACCTCTACTGTTTCATGTCATTGATAGTGACACCATTCTTTTTGATTTTTCAGGAATGATTTGCCATTTGGCTTAGTAAGAGAAACTTTAGGGACATCTGTTTGGCCTATTCTTCTAATTGACAAAGACAATTATTTCAACACACGAGGAAATCTCTTGCAACAAGTTTACGGGGAAGATAACTCTAGTCAAGTTTTAGGAACCCAGTGTGCATTTGTGAGGTGAACTTGGGTTAAAACTCAACTCTAACTTCTAGAATACAATGACAGTCTATGTCACAAGGATTAGTACTAACTCAGAGCCACTGTTTAATAATACCTAGAGAGCTAGCACATTCATCCGGGTAAATAGGTTACAGGCTCCTATTGTAGAAAACCAAGAGTAAGATTTACCTTGCTTGTGATATTGCTAGGGAGTTAGTCAGAATACATGCGATAAATCCACTACAAAATCCCTATGACCTCAAGTTTTTTATTACATCAAGTAATTTCTCACATCAAAACCTCACTCAGCGTGATCAAATATTGAATTCACATCTCAATCTACCAACAGAAAGAAGAACCAAAAATTAGAGCCACTCCTAGTTTTTGAAACAGAAAACTGAACCCAGAATCTCTGATGAGTTCACTCACATCAGTAAATTCAGTGTGCTCCAATATTGTGTGATACTTTCCCAGGTCAAGCTTCTTTAGAATCCATTTGCACACATATATCTCATTTTTACTTTCTTTTGTAAAGTAGCCAATTTCTGTCATTTTTTGTTGTGTAATTGTTCTTCTGACAGTTCTGGCTTTGTAATTGCCAACTTAGGGCAAGGGGGATCTAATTCTACAGTTCTGGAAACTGAATAACAGAATCATTTTTTAAAAGAGGGGGAAAAAAATTTCTTCAAACATAGGGGAAAAGACTTCTTTGACTGGCAGGGGATATTGAGCATGGTTTGGCGTTTGCATGTTCTCCGTGTCCTCTGAATCCTCCCACGAATTCACAATTTAGACTTTGGCATGCCAGTCTTTCTTGATAAATGCCTCAACTTTCATATTTTTTTATACAACATGAAGCAAGTTAGTATGTGCATCATCTCACAATTGCCTATTTTTTATTTTGTGACAAGAGTAGTCAAAATCTACTCAGCATGAATCCAAAATCAGTACAATTTTATTACTTCTCATGTGTACATTAGATCTCTAGACTTGTTGATTCTACATATGTGCTACTTTGTATCCTCTAATCAACATTTTCTCTTTTGTTCCCCAACATGCATTTCTCCACAACCACTGTTTTGTTCTCTATCTCTGTATATCTTACTTATTTTTCCACATATGAGTGAAATTATGCAATTTTTTATGAGTCTGCTTTGTTTCATTTAGCCTAATGTCTTACAAGCTCATCTATGTTGTGGCAAATGGCAATATCCTGGGTTTTTTACGGCTGAATAATATTCTACTGTTTGTATGTAAAGTTATTAATTCATATGTTACTGACATTCAGCATCAAAGCTTTAATCTCTGTGTCTAGTTTTTGGCTAGCTCAGACCAGCAGCTGCAGTTTAGTGTTTTTGTTTTGTTGTGTTTTGTTTTACCTTTAACCTGGCTCTGATGAATCTTTATCTGTCCTTAAAAAAAGAGATTTTAGGAACTTGAGCCTCTCGTTCTCTTCTGTTGTTAGGAGCAGCCATCCTGTTCCAGAGACATTGAATTTATCTTCATACTGATCCACTGCAGCAGTCACTGAGTCCCTCAAAGATTCCCTATCTGATGACCACAGGTGATAATTGTGTTTGCCACTGCAAGTCACAAATAGCCAAATGCTTATTTTTGATTGCTAATCAATACTGTTCCAGTCAGTCGTTTTGACTGCACAGTACAGAAGCTGACGCTAGATAATGTAAGAAGAAAGATTGGATAGCTCAGAAAATTATGAGAAGGCGAAAAACTCGGCCGGAGGAAATTAGCAAGGATAAAAGGAACTCAGGCGACAGTGTTGAGTTCAGCCAAGGTCCACCAATATCCTGTTAGGAAAGATTCTGCTGCCTACACTGCCACCCTACCACCCGTGCCACTAGATATTTACCCCCTCCCCCCACTTGCCTTAGCCCTCAAAACTTTTTCAACTCGAGTTGCTCATCCTCTGTAACCAGTATCTACTTTTTCTGTGTCTTTGTGTGACTCCTTCGTGATTCACAGTTCTGGACTGGGCAAAATCCCTGCTTCATCTTCTTCCCTGAGAGTTTTGAGATACTCTTATAGTCAAGAATTTTGCCTTTTATACACACAAACTGACACAATTCCTGGATCAATTCAATGAGCCCACCTTAGGTGGCGTTATGTCAGCAAGAATGTGAATTCATTCCTTGCTTTCCGACTAAAATATTGATAATCCAACCATTGAAGTTGCCCAGCCAGACTCAATCACTTTAAAATGTGCCCCCCAGCTCGGCAAAGTGCCCTGAGCCAAGCATAAAAGGAACATTTGTAAGTATTTTTCCTAGTTCTACCTCTTTGAATAGAGTTCTTCACTCTGTGAAGTGGAACTTCTTTCTGTGGTCCTAAACTTTCCACACTGCAATTTCAAAGTCGTGTCCCTTGCTCTTGTATTTTCTGAGTACTGTTTGTGGGGCATGGCAAGCACAGTGGGAACACAGCCCATTGAAGCAATGTAGGCGTGACCCACAGGTCAGACTAGATGAGATGATATCCTCAAAAGGGCTGTACAAGGGACTAGGGACTTGGTGAAGCCTTTATTCATCCAATCCTCTCCATGGGATATAGGTATAAATTACATTTCCTCTCCTTTTTCATTCTCTACCCAACTTCTCTGTTTGTTCACCATAAGTTACCAAAACATCACTAAGGGAATGGTCTATACCCTGTCCAGTGCTATTGAATGCCTTTTTAAAAATTCATTTATGTTTCTTTTTTCTGAAATAACTCATTTGACTGAGAGAAGAGTTGCAGCAAGAACTTTGAAACTTGGTCTTTCCCAACTTACAGCTGGAAACTTGGGTAACTGTGATATGTTATTCTTTCATAATAAGAGACTGAGTCTAATTCATCTGAAAAGATAATATAGACCTGTTTAGAAAGTTAAATGGAAAGAAGTCTTTTACCAAAAGTTGAGTTTTTATCCACATAATCCCTGCACTGGAAATATTAAGTTGTCACAATTGATTTGATATGGAACATTAAACTTTGGCTATTTCCAAAACAAACTTGAAATAACAATAAAAGAATTATTTTCTGCACTGTATACTCAAGAAGAGGAAACACACCTTGGCCTCATTAATGATCTCCACGTTTATTCACCTTCTCCAAAAGAAAAAAATTCTGTTCTCTGGGGATGGAGCATTTGTTCCCTTCGATACTTGGAACTGAAAAAATTTCCAAGCAGATGTTCTTCATATAAAATGTTGGTTGGAAGGATCTGTGTTAGCATTTCAATCATTCAACATTTTTACACAATATTAAAATGGATTGAATTTCTCTCCAGGAAAGAGAGGACATTAAATCACACATTTGGAATCATATCAAGGATAGAATGGGATCTGCTCCACTCCAAAAGCCAAGTCACCAACTTTGCTGGTGAAGGTTTCCCCCCAAACACTTTCCTAAGTCAGCATAAAAGGGCAGGGAAGACAGGAAAATATTAGGTATACTTAATACGAGCTGAAGTGCAGCCAAATAGTATACTTCCAAGGTACACTCTCGCAGGCTGGCACACTGAAAGATGCAATTTCTCCATTTCCAAAACTCAACAATTTTTCAGCTGCACAGCACCATTCCAATAAAACACTGGTATTTTATTCATCTCTTCCTGAAGTACCATACTTTTATTTTGTAGGCGTCTGTAAATCACATCAATTCACAAAAGACCAATTTCTCGCTGCTATAGTCAAATCAGATGTTATATGCACATACACACACGCCATGTTTTTTTTTTTCCTTTTGCTAGTTAGTCCTAGATTAGAGATTTGTAGTCTGAGTCACAAAGTTCCCCTAGGCGGGGAACAGGACTAATGAATGCGCGGCATACACCCAGTGCTCCACAGTCTCAGACTGTTCCCTTCACCCCATTTCCCAGTTCCCTGCTCAGATTGCATCTTCTCCGGAGGAATTTTGCCTTTGTGATGGGAACCCTTTTATAGCTCATTTTTATCATTATTATTTATCAGAATTTACACACATGTGAGGGTGCTGGTGTCATCAAAACAAGCACTTCTAATATAAGTATTTTTTTTATGCTCACATGCTTATGAATTGGATGTGGTGGCTCTGCTCTACATGTCTTATTTTGGGGTCCCAGCCAAAGAAGAAGTGACTGCTTAGGGCACGTTTTTCTCATGGTGAAGATCAGAAGCTCCCAAAGGGGTGAGTAAAAACATACGATGCCTGTTAGGCAAAATTGTGACTTTCATTCACACCATCCCAGTCGAAGCAAATCATATGGCCAAGGCTAATGTCAACAGAGCAGGAATATATACTTCTTCCTTGGAGCTGAGGGACGGAGTGACTATTGACTGAATGATAATCTAATACCATGAAGAGAATTCTGGTAAGGTGGTGGTAGTGGCATACTTTTAAAATATCTCTGAATCGTTCACAAAAATAAACATATTGGCTAGTATGGCAAATCAGAGCTCTGCAGACAAGGCACTCCCATAGACTGTAAAGTACAAGCAGTGACAGTCACCTGACTTCCATGATTTAAGAATTCTTAGGGAAGGAAACAGGAGGAGAACAACAAGGTTTCTGATGACCACAAGAACAAGGTAAACTCAAAACATCAAATAGCTGCTCACTGAAAAATACCAAAGACCAATCTGAGGGCATCACTAACAACTGGAAAGAACTTTGTAATATCCAATTAATGGATGGATTTTTTTTTTTTTTGAGTTGGAGTCTCACTCCATCGCCCAGACTGGAGTGCAGCAGCCGCTCCTGGCCACCTCAGCCTCGACCTGCTGGGCTCTGGCGATCCCTCCGCCTCAGCCTTCCAAGGAGCTGGAATTACAGGTGGCGCAACCACGCCCAGCTAATTTTTTGATTTTATTGTAGAGATGAGGTCTCGTCTGCCCAGGCGGGTCTCGAACCCGCGGGCTCAGGCAATCCACTCACCTCAGCCTCCCAAAGGCGTGGGATGACAGGCTGAGCCACCGAACCCGACTTATGGATGGATTCTTTTAAGCCTATGATTAGGTCTGAAGCTATTGGAACAGCCTGGGCTCTATAAACTCTTAAAATGAGTCCCCAACCCAGTCAAAACTCATCGCTGATTAAAATTTTCTGGAAATATAAGCCAAGTCGAGCAGGACAGGGACAATCAGCTCAAGGAAAAAAAAGGTCCAGAGAAAACAGAAGAGGCAGATATCAAAAGAAGCACACGTTTTAAAAAATTGGCATACATAACAAAAGAGGTTACAATTTCAGCTCTAGTTTGCTCTCTGGCAAGAAGCACCTTTTATAAGTTTGTTTGGGAAACGTCACAATACGTTACCACAAACTTGATGGTCTAAACCCTCAGAAATGTATTCTCTCACAATTCTGGAAGATAGATATCTGAAATTAAGGCAGCAATCAGTCCATGCTCCCACTAAAGGCTTTAAGGAAGGATCCTTTCACACCTCTTCCTAGCTTCTGGTGGTTCCCAGCAATCCTTGGTGTTCCTTGGTTTGTGGCAGCATAACTCCAATCTCTGCCTCTGTCTTCGCAGGGCATTCTTCTCTCTGTTTGTCTCCTCTGTGTCTGTGTCTCTGGTTGCCTTTTTATCTTATTATAAGGACACTATTCACTGCATTTAGGGCCCATCCTAATCCATTATGACCTCATCTTTACTTGATTATAACTACAGATACCCTATTTCCAAATAAAGTCACATTCAGACTCCAGGATTTGAACACATTGTTTTGGGGACAAAAGTCAACACACTATATACCTTAACTGTTTCCTCTGGTTTTACTATCTGGAAGGTTCTTCTCTGCCTCTCACCCTCTGTGGTTTCAATGAAAGCAGATATTAAGAGTATTTATTGCCAAGCAAGGCCTCACACAGTGAAAGAAATGCCAGGAGTAGTCTGGCAGGAAACTCCTTTTATAATGTCTTGGGCATACACATTGTGGAGTGAAGCCGAAATACTGTTGTTACTTAAGTCATATTACAGTTAGGGAAGAAGGAGAGACACAAGAGGAACTATACAGAAGGAATGCTGCTGCCAAGCAAGTCCAGGGAGCACTATCATGCTCCAGAGCAGTCAGCAGTGTGAAAAATACCGTTCTACTTCCAGGGATAAAGAACAGGCAGGAGAGACCATAAGTGTCAGACATTATTGGGCCAGCAAATTAGATCAATAACAGATAACTTCACTGGGATACTAGAAGAATATCTCAGGGGCTGACTAGAGGATATACATAGGAGTCCCTCAAGTATGAGTGTCCTAGAGACAAGAAAGAAACATGATTTTTTAATGACACTTGGACATAAGGGAGTTGGAGGACTGTTTTCAGCTTCATGCATGGTAGGAGAACAACGGCCTCCCAAAAATAAACTCATCCTAATCCCTGGAACTTCTGTGTATTTTAGGATTCTTAGGAAGGCAGAATTACGACATAGTATTTGAGAAACTAGTAGGGTAACTATAGTTTATGATAGTCTATTGTGTATTTTAAAATATCTAGGAGAGAATAATTCAAAAGCTTCCAGCATAAAGAAAAGACAAATATTTAAGGCAATAGATATCCCAATTACACTGATTTGATCTTTACAAATTATATGAATGTATTAGGTTGTCATATATGCTCCTCAAACATGTACATCTATTGTGTGTCACTAAAAACTTTTTAAATCCTCTAGAGGAATGATTGGTGATCCTATATTTATTTCAAATTTTATACGTACCAACAACTGGTAGTTGCTAGTAGAATTTATCACATTTAGTATCCAACTAAAGTGTGTGTGAAAATAAAAAAGAGGATAATTTTCACCTCACAATGTATTTCCCCACAAGACAAGTGGGAAAAGTGACAAAGGGAAAAATGATAACAATGTCATGGAAGACATCACTTCAACCAAGGGGTCAAAATTAGCCTTATTAATAAGAGATGCATCAACACCATGTGCCTCTTGATATGATGTACTGAGAAGAATACAACATCACTTTTGTAACTCATTAAAAATACATAACCTGAACAAGGCCAGAACAAATCCAAATTGAGGAACATTCTACAAAATAACTGACTAGAACTTTTATGAAAAGTGTCAAGGTCATAAAAGACAAAGAAAGACTGAGGAAATGTCCTAGATTATAAGAGACTAAAGAACCATAAAAGCTAAATGCAATATATGATCTTGGTTTGGGTCCTAAACCGGAAAGAGGTCATTAGTTGAATAATTCAAGATAAAGTCTATGGATTTGTTTAACAGCTGTATTATAGTAGAGAGTATTGATTTCACTATGGTGAAGTACCCTTCTTATGGTCCATTCCTCCTGTTAATTACAAATATAAACTCCAGATCTTACACACACATGCACACGCACGTGTGTGTGTGCGCATGCGCGCGTGCACACACACACACACACACACACACACACACACACACAGTCCAAGAACTCTGTAAGTCAAACAAAAACAGGTGAGTTGTTGGAGAAAGACAACACTTAAAGAAGTGCCCTACATAGGGGTGAGCCTTCCTTTTTTTGGCACTGACTTGCTTCAAACATAGCTCAGTCGTGGAGTGGTATGGCACAGACTGCTAAAACTCAATAGAAACTGCCTTCTAGAAGTTCTATTTGTTCAATTTTTAAATCTACTTGATCATTTCTTATTTTATATACATAGTCTCAATTCCCTTTTTTATTTTTTTAAAATTGCTAATTGTAGTTATTTGTATTTTTTGTCTGATAATTCTAGTTTTTGAATTCTGAGACAACTGATACTTAGTTATCTGTTTCTGCTTACTCAAGCTATGGTATTTCCTTGTATGTTGTATGTTTTATAAATTTTGATTATGAACTCATCCATGAAATGTTCTTTCTGGATATCTAAAGACTTTCTTGCAGGTCTTCACTGGAAGCCAAAGAGACGCTACTATCTCAGGCTCTCTTTAAAATAAATTCTCAGCTTGAGGTTTTTTAGGTAGGGGGAGTTGGGGCTGCAAACCTATATGAAGATCAATTTGCAATTGCACATTCAAAGGGAAATTTATCTGTTTACTCCATCACAACAAAAGCAGACACATACATTTATTTGTTGTTTTCTTGTGTGAAACAGATTTATTTCTAGTTTATTCTTCCGGGGATAGTGTAGTCTTTAGAGATCACAGATCTATGTGTGTGTGGGTGGGGGGAGGTTTCTATCAGCCTCTACATTGAGTCAGATGCTAAGCTCGGCTTTAAGGTCTCTATAATTACATAAGAACCACAGGGGTTTCTGGCAAATATCTCCAATGCCAAAGCCACAATCAAGCTATTTTACTCTCTGATTACAACTTTCACTTTGTTTGTAGCCTCTGAGATTTCCTTAACTTCTTGCTTGCTCAGAAATTATTTTTTAAATATTTCTAATAAGATGTTTCTCATCATTTTAAACAAGTGGCTTATAAAATCTACCCCGTTGCGAGAAACAGATATATCTCTATCACTGTTGAATACAGACTATATTTTTCTGAATGTCCTACCCTGAATTCAAGAATAGCCAGATCAGATGGTTTCTGTAGATCATAGATTCTATTACCCTCATGAAACCCAGAACTTTGACTTTATCTTTTAGTTCTTGCCTATCTTATAACTCTAGCCAAAGACTGACTGAACCCTGGTCACAGAGAGACTCCTAATTGTTCTTGGGCCTCTGACTTCCAGTATTCATTTGCAGAATCCTGATATTCTTCTCAAGCCACCCCACCTTCAAGACATCTTCACTTGGATTTCTTAAATGCACCTCATGTCAAAATACAACTCAATATCTTCTCACAAAATTAGTGCATGACGCCTCCAAACAACAACTTCCTGTCAGAAACCTGAGAGTCATCCTTTACTATCTACCCTTCTTCATTCACAGACAAGTTGCATCATTTATACTTCTCAGATCGTTTGTTATGCCCATTTCCATGATATGTGTCTTAGTTTTTCATTTCTTGCTTGCATTCCTTGAGTAGTCTCCTTGCATCTAGACTTTCCCCCTTCCATTTATCAGTGGCATCACAACCAAAACGATCTAATGTTAAAATATGATAATGTCTTGAGCTGATAAAGGTGTGTACATTCCCTTTCCATCATATGCAAAGTTTGCTGAAAAGAAACTTTCCAGCCAGAGATTACATTTCACGGTCTCTCTTGTATCTATGTTGGGCCCTGTGGCTAGTTTTCAACCATGAAACATAAACTGAAGTCATGTGGATTACATCAGAGATAAACTGGTTAAGAAGCAACTATTCTTCCCCTGCTCTCTTTCCTTAGCAATGTTGACTGTGTGTTGATTTCCGGAGTCATTTTGAAAACTACGTATTAAAAATGACAGAACCTCTATTACCTGGCTTCCTGAATGACTGCTTGGAGCAGAGCCACTCAAACTCATCTATCTAATATATGTTATTTAGAAGACTTCTGGCTATCTAGTGAAAAAAAATTATAACAATGCCTTGAGGGGAGTATAGCATATGTAGAAATAAAATAGATTAAAATAAGATAAAAGACATTGGGGGGGGTTAACAACACAGGTTTGAACTGTGCAGGTAAATTTTCTTACAACTCTGCCATACTGAGACCAATCCCTCTTCTTCCGTCTCCTCTGCCACTCAATGTGAAGACAAGAATGACCTTTGTGATCATCCATTTACACTTAATGAATAGTAAATATATATTCTCTTCTTTATGATTTATAAATAACATTCAAACATATATAAAATGTGTGTTAATTGATTGCTTATGTTATCGGTAGGACTTATGATCAAAAGTAAGCTATTATAGTTGAATTTTGGGGAAGTCACAAATTTTGGAGTAGGCGGGAGGTTGGTGCCCCAATCCTCACACTGTTCAACTGTGTGTGTGTGTGTGTGTGTGTGTGTGTGTGTGTGTGTGTGTGTATACATATATATATATACATATGTATGAAGAATGTTTACAATTAAATAATAAGAATAATTAAATAAAAGATTTTAATAAACAAACAGTTGACCATGCTATAAAAAATACATTAAGAAGCTTAGAAAGTGATCAATATTATCAGATAGCAGGAAA
Organism: Carlito syrichta; assembly: GCF_000164805.1. Taxonomy (NCBI): domain Eukaryota; kingdom Metazoa; phylum Chordata; class Mammalia; order Primates; family Tarsiidae; genus Carlito; species Carlito syrichta. The sequence goes on along the minus strand of NW_007260029.1, from coordinate 464,713 downwards.
ATACAGTTTAAAAACTCAATGAAATCCGGGTTTGGTGGCTCAGCCTATAATCCCAGCACTTTGGGAGGCCGAGGTGAGTGGATTGCCTGAGCCCGCAGGTTCGAGACAAGCCCAGGTACCTTGGCAAGACCTCATCTCTACAATAAACAACAATGACAAAAAACTTAACTGGGCGTGGTAGTGCACGCCTGTAGTTCCAGCTACTTGGAAGGTTGAGGCAGAAGGATCGCCTGAGCCTAGCAGGTCGATGCTGGGGTGGCCTTGAACGTGTCACTGCACTCTAGCCTGGGCAACGGAGTAAGACTCTGACTCAAAAGAAAAAATCACAATGAAATATTACTATATAGCCCCTAGAAAAGCTAAAATTGAAAGAACTGGGACATCATTAAGATGACTGACTAGAGACACCAGATACCCCCCTCCTCTACAAAGTAGGATCAAAACAGCAAGTAGATAACCACACACTGATTAGAGAGTCTAAGAGGGAATACTGGAATTTAGCAGAGAAGTGGTAGGTACTCTCTGAGGCATGGAAGAAGGAAATAAAGCAGCTGGCCTAGCCAGGATCAATTCACATCCAGGAGGGACTCTCTTTTGCAACGTAAAGGTAAGAAATTCCCAGCGGTCCGCAAGCCCACCATGAATGCTTGCAATCCTAGCCACAGGAGATCTTCTTGGCCCTCACAAAAGCTCTGACCTAGTAGTATAAGAAGCTGCCTGGAGTCCACATGACTACATTGGTCCAGAGAGGGAATTCACATTGGGTCTCACTCAACCCCTGAGAACCAAGCACCTGAAAGGACAGTGCCATTCTGAGCGCCAGTCCCCACCAGATTACATTCTTTCCTAGGGCCTAACAGTTCCTGCATCTCTATATCCCTGGAGCCTTCCTGATAACCTCCCATATCCAGTTAGATGGTGGCAGCATCACAATGCCAGCTGGATCCTGCAGTGTGTCCAGATTCCTAGAGTTCTAGTCCACATAGTGGCTTATATCCTGGAGGGTAGGTGATACAGTACATGTGGGAGGCTGCCTCCAGGACAAAGGGAGCTGAAATGCATAGCCCCTGAATCTGAGAGCCACCCTCCAGGCCACCGTCACTGACAGCAAATCTTCCCTTCCTGCTGCAGAGCTTCTGCGCACCTATGTGTACCTTCAGGGGTCTGAGAACCAGCACATCTCATCTGCCAACACTGGCATGAGTGCACCTGCCACTACCCGCTTCTGTTGCTACAGCCCATGCTTGTGTGCCTCCCAGAGTTCAGAGATCAGCCTCTCAGCCTGCCTCCTCCACTGCCTACCTACGTGAGCCACCCCAAGACCTAAGGGTCAGCCTGCTCGGCTCATCATTGCTACTGTTGGCACTTGCGAACACTGCCCAGGGCTTGAGGGCTGGCCCACTGCCACAACTGCCACTGCTGACGCTACACATGCCACTTAGGAGCCTGAAGACTCATCTGCCCAGCCACAGTGGCCACTAATCATACCTGAGCATACCACCTAGGAGCCTGAGAATTGGTCCTCCCAGGCCCCCTGTTCCCCAAACATGCCACTGGAAAGCCTGAGGACTGACATGCCTGGCCCATCACCACCAGTACTGGTGTCTGACAACTGGTCCACCAGGTGTATCCTCTCCCAGTGTAGCCTTGTCACAACCTCCGCTAACAACCACAGCATAAGCCAATGAGGAGCTTACAGACACCATTGGGATGGATTAAAGCTGAATAAATCATGTATCTACTGTCTGTTTGTATGTCTTCTTTTGAGAAGTGTCTATTCATTTCCTTTGCCCACTTTTTAATGTGGTTTTTTTTTGTTGTTTTGTTTGTTTGTTTGTTTGTTTTTGCCTTTCATTTCATTTGAGTTCCTTGTAGAGCCTGGATATTAGACTATGCATAATTGGCAAATATTTGTTCTCATTCTGTGGGTTGTCTCTTTACCCTCTGGATGGTTTCTTTTGCTGTGCAAAAGTTTTTCAGTTTGATGAGGTCCCACTTGTCTAACTTAGCTTTTACGTCATTCACTTTGGGGGACTTTGTCCAGAATTTGTTGTCTACTCTGATGTGCATCAGGGTGTTTCCTACATTTTCTTCTAGGATTCTTATAGTTTGAGATTTTGCATTTTGGTCTTTGATCCATTTTGAGTTTATTTTGTATATGGTGATAGGTCCAGATTCATTCTTCTGCATGCGGTTAGCTATTTTTCCCAGCACTATTTGCTAAATATGGTTTTCTTTCCCCAAAGGTTGTTATTGGTGGCTTTGTCAAAAATGAGTTTGGTTGAGAGGTTGTATTTTTATTTCTGGAACCTCTGTCCTGTTCCACTGGTCCTATCTATGTACAAATACCCTGCCATCTTGGTTACTGAAGCATTGTAATGAAGTTTGAAGTCTGGAAGTGTGACACCTCCTACTTTGTTTTGTTGTTGTTGATTGTTTTAGCTATTTGTGCTCTTTTTGGTTTCCATATGCTTTCTATATTTTTGTTTCCAAGTCTATGAAAATCGATGTTGATAATTTGATGGGTATTACATTGAATCTGTAGATTGCCTTGGACAGGATGGACATCTTGACAGTATTGATTCTTCCAGTCCATGAGCATGGGTTGTTTTTCCATTTGTTTGTGTCATTCTTGACTCCTTTGAGCAGAATTTATAGTTCTCACTGCAGAGATTTTCACTTCGACAGACTCCTTAGGGTTTTCTAGGTATAGAATCATATAGTCTACAAAGAGGGGTAGCTTAACTTCCTCTTTCCCTATTTGGATACTCCTGATTTTTCTCTCTTGCTTGATTGCTCTGGCGAGGACTTCAAGCACTATGTTGATTAGGAGGGGTGAGAGTGGGCATCCTTGTCTTGTTTCACTTCTTAGGGGGAATGTTTCCAGCTTCTGCCCATTGAGCAAAATGTTGGCTGTGGGTATATCATAGATAGCTCTTACTGCTAGAGGAATGTTCCTTCTATGCCTAGGAACTCAAAAGGGTTTTCATCAAGAAGGGATGCTGAATTTTGTCAAATGCTTTTTCTGTGTCTAATGAAATAATCATGTAGTTCTTGGTTTTATATCTGTTAATGTGCTGAGTAATGTTTATGGTCTTGTGAGTGTTGGATCAATCCTGCATCCTGGGAATGAAGCCTACCTGGTCATAGTGAATGATTCTGAGATGTGTTGTTGGATCCGATTTGCTAGAATCTTCTTGAGAATATTTGTTCATGTTCATCAAGGAAATTGGCCTGTAATTCTCTTTTCCTGTTGGGTCTTTGGCAGTTTTGGATATCAGTATGATGTTAGCTTCACAAAATGAGTTAGGGAAAATTCCATCATTCTAGATTACCTGGAATACTTTCAATAAGATTGGTATCATCTCCTCCTTGTATGTGTTGGAGAATTCAGCTACGAAGCCATTTGGTCCTGGGCTCTTTTTGGTGGGGAGGTTTCCTCTGACTGAGTTGGTTTCCAGGATTGTTGCTGGTCTGCTTAGAGTTTCAATTTCTTTTTGTTTCAATATTGGGAAGCTGTGTGATGCCAGAAAATCCTCCATTTTCTTTAGATTTTCTAGTTTATTTGCATACAGATGTTCATAGTAATCTCTGATAATCTTTCTAATTTCTTCAGAGCCAGTTGTGACATTGCATTTTTGTTTGTTTGTTTCTAATTGTGCTTATTTGCATTTTTTCTCTTTTTTCTGTCAGTCTGACCAAGGGTCCTTCAATCTTGCTAATCCTTTCAAAGAACCAGTTTTTTGTCTTGTTGATCCTTTCTATAATGTTTTTGTCTTCTATATCCTGCAACTGTGACTTTATCTTAGTGATCTGGATTTTCCTATTGAAATTAGGATTTAGATCATCTTGCCTTTCCAGCTCCTGTAGGTGTGACATTAGGCTGCTTACTTGTGAGCTTTCTATTTTCTTGATGTGTGTGTGCAGTGCTATAAATTTTCCTCTTTACACTGATTTCATGGCCTCCCAGAGATTCTGATGTGTCTTTGCTTTTGTTTGTTTACTGGAATCTTTTTGTTTCTGCCTTGATTTTTTGAGTTGACTCAGAAGTCATTAGGCAGCATGTTATTTAGTATTCATGTCTTTGTGTTCTTTGAGGATTCTTGCTGGTGGTGACATTTATTTTTATTCCACTGTGATGTGAGAAGATGTATGGTATTATTTTGATCTTTTGAAATTTGTTCATGCTTAATTTATGTCCAAGAATGTGATTGATCTTGGAGTACGCTTCATATGCTGATGGGTAGAATGTATACTTTGTAGATGTTGAGTGGAGTGTTCTGTAGCTGTCTATTAAATCCATTTGATCATGTTAAGTTAAGGTTCCAGATCTCCTTGTTGGTTTTTTACCTCAATGATCTGTCTAGGGCAGTTAGTGGGGTATTGGGGTCTTCAACTGTGATTGTGTGAGTCTTAATGTCCTCTCTTAGTTTACTTATTAGTTTTGTAATAAAACTTGATGCTCTTGTGTTGGGTGCACATATGTTTAAGACAGATATTTCTTGCTGGTCAATTAATACTCTTATCATTATTTTGGGTCCTTTTTAACTTTTGAGGCTTTGATATCTGCTTTGTCTGGTATCAGAAAAGCTACTTCTGCTCTCTTCTGTTTTCTATTTGCCTGAAAGATCATCTTCCTTGAACTTTGACAGTGGGTGTCCTTTGCAGTGAGATGAGTTTCCTGGAGGAAGCAGAATGTTGGATCATGCTTCTTTATCCAGTTTACCAGTCTATGCCTCTTCACTGGCACAGGCAGTCCATTCATTTTCAAATTAATAGTTGAAATGTGAGTTCATCCTTGACTTAGGCTTTTAGGAGGTTGCTTTGCTTCCTTTATACTTTTGCATTTATATATATGTGTGTGTATTTTCACTTTTGTGAGTGCTCTGTGTGATCTATTAATTGTGTTTGCATGTACTTTTGTGATTAATTTGACCATTCTTTTTTTTCTATGTTCAATACCTTCATCAAGCATTTCCTGAAGGGTTGGTCTGAAGGTGATATATTCACTTAGGGTTTGGATGTCTAGGGAGAATTTTAATTCTCCGTCACTGATGAAGTTTAACTTGGGGGGGAAGGAAATCCTAGGGTGAAATTGCTTATCTTTAAGAACATTAAAAATAGGCCTCCTGTCCCTTCTGCATAAGTTTCTGTAGATAACCTGAAGATTTTCAGATGGGTCTTCCCCAGTACTTGGCCTGATCCTTCTCTCTTGCTGTCCTCAGGATTTTTTCTTTATAGAGGCAGATTACTGTGTGTCTTGGGAATGGCCTTCTCATGTGATACCTTGCAGGGTTTCTCTAAATCTATTGCACTTGAATAGTCACCTCTCTAGCAAGATTTAGGAAGTTTTCTTGAATGACCTCATGGAATGCTTGTTTCGTGATCTTCTTAGTTTCTGCTTTAGGGATACTGATAAAGCACATATTTGGTTTATTGACATAGTTCCACATCTCTTAAAGGCTTTGCTCCTTCTTTTTGAGATTTTTTCCTGTTTTTACAGATTGGGTTAGCTCCATATTTTTATCTTCATGCTCTAAGATTCTTTTCTCTGCCTAATTGATCCTGCTTCCTATGCTTGTTATTATGTTTTTAATTTCCAGGATGAAGTTCTTCTTTTCCATTATTTCAGAATGGGCCTTTCTGAAGCTGGCCTTTACTTCAACTATGACTTTGTGAACTTTGCTTCTAGTTTCTCATGGCTCTCTTTATTCATCATAGCCATCCAATCTGATTTCTGTGACTGTCATATTGGGCAGGTCGTTCTGGGGGACTTCCATTGTTTGTACTCTGATAGCTGCTTTTTCAGGTGCTATCTCTTTAAGACTGAGGATTGCCTAGATTTTTTTACTGATTCTTCCTCATTTGTGACAAGCCTCTCTTTCCTCTTTGTTTTTCCTCTTGGTTTTGTTACTCTGAAGCTAATCAGTGACCTTTCGTTCTAGGGCCCTTTTTGTCAGTCAATATAGGTTACTCAATGAGAGAGAGAGGCACTTACTTCTGCTCTATGCATGACCCTGTGACAGGCTTCTTGCTGCAGATTTTCTCTCCCACAGTTAATCAAGGAAGGTTGATTTTCAGACCCTGTTGCAAGCACTCTACAGAGAGTGGGTGGGAGAATGGGCCCCCTGTCTGCTGTTTGCTGTTTGCAACCCAGAAGCCTTTCTATTTGGGAAAGTCTTCAAGTGTCTTTTGTGTTGCTTCCTTCTTTTTCAAGTCTACACTCTGTGCTTGAAAGAGAGTGAGTTTCCTCCCATGGAGGATTCACCCTGTGGATGTGCAGGACTGGGAGGTGATTCTTCCTAATTTGGCCCTGCTGGGCTGGCTGCCAGTTGGTGGCGGTAGGTACCAGCTAAGTTCCATCTGAGGTGAGGTTTCCTGGCCTGAGAGGCAGCTGCTGAGCTCAGCTGGCAGAAGGCACACTGTGTGAGCAAGGTTATTTCACCATTACACTTGGACTTCAGTCACCTGCCACTATACCCTGACCAGTACCTCTTCCACATAAGACCAATGACTTGGTATGTGGCTGGGAAGGGGGAGACTGATGTAAAACATCTCAAGATCACTCACACCCTCCCCCCCATTCACAGGGCAGGGTTCCAATTCCTGTGCGAGCCTGGGGCACAGCAGAGGATGGTACACCCAGATTCTAGTGTCTGCCTCCATTTTCTGTTCCCTATGTATTCAAAGAGACCTTTGCTGGGTGCATGATACCTCACTCATTCAAAACCATTCAGGGTCCTCTATTGGTAGATGGGTCCCTACTCTGCCTCACTCAGCAAGAGAGGCACCAGTCTGCTGCTCCATGGTGGCGATCTTTGAAACCCCTTGAAAGAATATAAAATAGTAATCTTAAGGAAACTCAGTGAGATATAAGAGAATGTAGATAAACTATACTAATAAATCAGTAAAATAATTCATAATCTGAAAGAGAAATTCAACAAACCAATAGCATAAAAAAGCAGAAAACTTGGAACTGAATAATTCAGTTAATTATATATATACACTTTTTCTGCCAAGCAGAACAAAAGAAGACAGGCGTTTTTAAATAAATCAACCAACCAACCAAAAAAAAAAAATACAAAATAAATAAAGCCTACATGACATATGAAACACAAAACAGTAAGGAAGTATTCAAATTTTGGGAGTTCCAGAGGAGAGGAGATGGAAAAAAAAACATAGAAAATAAATTTAATAAAATAATCACTAAAAACTTCCCAAGTCTTGTGAGAGCTATACACATCCAGTTGGACACTCAAAGATCCCCAAATAGATTCAATCTTAAAAGCCTTCTTTGAGACACATTATAGTCAAACTGTCAAAAGTCAAAGATAAAGAGATAATTCTGAAATCAGCAAGAGAAAAGAATCAAATCATTCATAAGACTAATAGCAGATTTCTCAACAGAAACCTTAAAGACAAGGAGAGATTAAGATAATATATTCAAAGTTCTAAAGAAGAAAACTTTCAGCCAATAACACTACACCCAGTAAAGCTATCCTTCAGAAAAGAAGGAGGAATAATCTTCCCCAAATAAACACCAACTGAGAGAATTTATCATCAGATGGGCTCTAAAAGAAATACTTTTGAAATTCCCACACCTGGAAGTGAAAGAATGATATCTGCCATCATGAAAACACACAAAAATATAAAGCTCGCTGGTAGAACAGATATATAAAGGAGAAAGAGAAAGGAATCATATGTTATAAGTAACCCAAAACACAAAGTCATCAAGGTAAATAATAAAAGAGGAAGAAAAGAACAAAGATATACAAAACTATCAGCAAACAGTTAACAAAATGGCAAGAGTAATTTCTCATCTATCAATAATAATTTTGAATGTAAATGATTTATATTACCCATTTAAAAGGTATAGAGTAGTTGAAAGAATACAAAAGCAAGACCCAACTTTGTGCTGTCTATAAGAAACTCTTCACCTGTAAAACATACATAGACTAAAAGGAAAAGAATTTAAAATATTCGCACAATGGAAACCAAAGTTATGCAGGAGTAGCTATACTTATATCAGACAAAATAGATTTTCAGTTAAAAAAAGAGAGAGAGAGATAAAGAAGGCCTTTATATAATAGCAATGGAATCAATTCAGTAAGAAGCTATAACAATTATAAATACATATGCACTCAGCACCAGAGCATTCAGACACGTAGAGCAAATATTGTCAGCGCTAAAGACACAGATAGATACAACAAGAGTTGGAGATTTCCACACTCCACTTCAGCATTGGAGAGATCATATAGACAGAAAACCAACAAAAAAAGTTGGAATTAATCTGTACTATAGACCAAATGGAATTAACACACATTTACGGAACATTTCTTCCAACAACTGCAGAATCCACATTCTTTTCAGCAGCACATGAAACATTCTCCAGACTAGACCATATACTAGAGCGCAAAACAAGTCTCAACAAATTTTTAAAAATCAAAATTATACCAAGGATCTTCTCAGACCACAGTGGAATAAAACTAGAATCAATAACAAGAGGAACTGTGAAAACTGTACAAATACAGTATAAATAAACAACATGCTCCCAAAGAATGATTGGATCCATTTAAAAAATAGAAGAAAATAAAAGAATTTCTTGAAACTAATGAAAATGACAACAGAACACAACCAAGCCTGTGAGATACAGCAAAAGTAGTGCTAAGAGGGAAGCTAACAGAAAGAAATACCTCCATCAAAAAAGTAGAAAACTTTCAAAAATTTGACAGTCTATATCAAGGAACTAGAAAATCAAGAAAAAACCAAACCCGAAATTGGTAGAAGAAAAGAAATAACAACATTAAAACAGAACTAAACAAAATAGTGACTTGGAAAAACATGCAAAGCATCAATGAAATGGAAAGTTGGTTCTTAGAAAAGACATGATCACAGATATGACCCTTCCTCCTCTCACCTGTCCTCCCTTCTTCTCTCCCTCTCACCCTTCCTCCTTCCTTTCTCCCTTCTTTCACCTTCATCCAATCAACACTTTTTGATTACTTACTGTGTGCCAGACACTCTTCTAGGCATTAAATACATAGCAACAAACAAGTTAGACCAGATTGTTACGTTCCAGAAGCACAGAGTCTAAGTGAAGAAACAGATTTTTAAAAAAAGGTAAGTACAAAAGTTTTAAGAAATAATAACAAAAAGTTTCCAAAGGGGTAAGTGATATGGAGTAAGCATAGCAGGGTGATAGCATAGCAAGTAGCTGGTCAGCAGGGGAAACCTTGGATGAGGAGTTTTGGGAGGATCATTCAGAGGAGTTCCCTTAGAGCTAAAGGACAAGGGAGAGTTAATGCAGAAATCTAGCATATGTGTATTTTAAGAAGAGGCAATTCCTTTCCTAGGAAAGAAATCAGGTTTGAATGTATGAGAAAAGGAAGCAGACAGTGGGATACCAAAGGCCTGCAGCAAAACAAACCAAGAGAACTGGGAAGTGAAGCTTAGGAGACGGTGGAGGTCAGGTTATGAAAGAGTTTGGGTTACAAATTTTACTTATTAGAGATTTTTTTTTAGTTAATCAATTTTTTTATTATGGTTTTGTGGGGTACAGTTAAGGGTTAGGTGTACAATTACATTTCATTCAGGCACCTGTTGATAAGAGGTGTTTCCCCTTCCCCAGACAGATATTTGCTACTGTTAATCCCATTCCCCTCCCCCACCATAGTTTCCCAGTACCTTCAGTCATTTTCTTATAGTATTACATTGGATGTTCAAGGTCCATTATATGAGTGAGAATATGTGATACTCAGATCTTTGTTTCTGTGAGAGGTCACTCAGTATTATAGACTCTAGTTCCATCCAGGTTGCTGCGAAATTCATGATTTTGTTCTTTTTTATGGCTGCATAGTATTCCATCGTGTATATGTACCACATTTTTAAAATCCAGTCCTCTTTTGATGGGCAGCATGGTTGTTTCCAGGTTCTTGCTATTGTGAACAATGCTGCGATAAACATACGTGTGCAGGTATCTTTTTTATAGAGTGATTTGTGTTCTTCAGGGTATATTCCCAGTAGGGGGATTGCGGGGTCATATGAAAGATCAATTTTTAGAGCTTTTAGGAATCGCCACATTGCTTTCCACAGAGGTTGCACTAGTTTACACTCCCACCAAATGTAGAAGTGTTCCCTTTTCACCATACCCTCTCCAGCAGCTGTTATTTTTTGAGTTGTTGATAATTGCCATTCTGACTGGAGTTAAGTGGTATCTCAGTGTGGTTTTGGTTTGCATCTCCCTGATGATTAGTGAGGTTGAGCATTTCTTCATGTGTTTGTTGGCTGCTCAGATGTCTTCTTTTGTGAAGTGTCTGTTCATATCTTTTGCCCATTTTATAATGGGGTTGTTTGTTTTCTTCTTTTCAGTACGTTTCAGTTCCTTGTAGATCCAGGATATTAAGCCTTTGTCAGACCTAGAGTTGGCAAATACTTTTTCCCAGTCTGTAGGCTATCTCCCTGCTCTCTTGATGGTTTCTTTGACTCCAGACTTCAAACTTTACTATAAAGCTACAATCATCAAAACAGCTTGGTATTGGTACAGGAACAGGCATATAGATCAATGGAACAGAATTGAGATTCCAGAAGCAAAACCTCAATTTCTCAACCAACTCATCTTCAACAAAGCCCCCACCACCTACCACTGGGGAGAGGAGAACCTATTCAGTAAATGGTGCTGGGAAAACTGGCTGACCACATGCAGAAAATTGAAACAGGACCCCTATCTATCCCCATGCACAAAGGTTAACTCCAAATGGATCAGAGACCTAAATGTAAAACCTCAAACCATAAGAACCTTAGAAAAGGAAGGAAATACTCTCATGGAAATTGGAACTGACATCCAATTCCTGTACAAAACCCGAAACCCACAGGTCATAAGAGAGAAGATAGATAAATGGGATCTTATTAAACTGACAAGCTTATTAGAGATTTTAAGCAGAGAAGTGTCATGATCTGCTTCAGATTTTCAATGACTGCTTTGGCGGTTGTATGATAAGAGACAAGCATGGATATAACCAGATGTGTAGGAGGCTCTTGTGAAAATCCAGGTGAGAGATCATGATCATTTAGGCCAGGATAAAGCAATAGAGATGGGAGCTCATGGACAGAGCAACCAGGTTGAAGAATCTTGTTCAGGCCTACACCTAAGTCTATCTGTAGACCTTCAACACTTTAATTCCAAAATGAATTTGACCATTTACCAACTTTCTATCAAATTCCTCATTGTATCTGTTGAGTCTCAGTAATGCCATGTAGCCCACTAGTCTAAGACATAGTGACTTAAAAAGAATCCTTTATTCTCACTACAAATCTCCAGGTCATCTGGTGGCTGGCTCATACAAGCTGAGCTCCCTGTACTTCTGTGACCAACATGCAGGAGGGGGTGGATAACCTGGGCTGAACCCAAATGGAGTGGCTTGGCTCTACTCCCCATATCCCTCAGCCTCTTCCTGGGTTCAGCTGGTTATCCTAGGCATTTTCTTCTTGTGGGCATGGCACAGGTGTACTAGTTCAAGTTGAGGCTGCGGTGGCCAGGAGCGGCCACTGCACTCCAGTCTGGGCGATCGAGTGAGACTCCAACTCAAAAAAAAAGTCTCCTCTTGGCCTGTAATACTAGCACTTTGGGAGGCTAAGGTGATAGAATTGCCTGAGCCCATGGGTTCAAGACCAGCCTGGGCAACATGGCAAGACCTCGTCTCTACAATAAATCAAAAAATTAGCCAGGAGTGGTAGTGCATCTATAGTTCCAACTACTTGGAAGGCTAAGGTGGAAAGATGGCCTGAATTCAACAGGTCAAAGCTGTGGTGGCAGTGAGCATGCCACTGGGCGACAGAGTGAGACTCCAACTCAAAATAAAAAAAAAGTCTCCTCTTGTATCACTGGCAAAAACAAGTCTCAAAAGATCAAACCTGGAATCAAGGGGCCAGGAATACATTCTTTCTCTTTATGCAAAGAAACCAAAGTCACATGGCCAAGGGTTGGGTTGTAGGGTAAAGGCTGGCACCATGAGTGCAATATACTACACTCAAGGTCCTGCTCAGGCCTGTGCCCACAAGCAAGATGGGTCAAACATAGTGGGTGCTTGAGTGTAGCAGGCTTTCCCCACCCTCCCTTTCTATGGTGATAGTTCATATCATCATTATTATTAAGGCAGCATTACTTGAAGCATCCTTTATTGCTCAGTAAAGAAGATGCGGTTGCCGCTGCAGCGACTCCAGTCCCCATGGAAAATTTCCAATCATGGTAGTTCATTAATATTAAAGAAGATGGTCACTGTGATAAGAAAGAAGGATGTAGCCTTCAGTAGTGAAAATAAGCAGACTTCCTAGAGAATATTGCACTGCAGACAAATGCAAACCAGAAAAATTGATGGGGCTTCCCGAAACCATTCTGCAAAGTTAATATTTCAAGCCACACTGTTAATGTCAAATCTGGAACATGAATGAGCTACCGTGACCATGAGCTTTAAGACACCTGAAGCTCAACTGTCCCCAGTTAGGTGAGACTAAAGCTTCAGATGATGATTTCATCAATTGACCCATAAGGCTAAGTGAGGACAAAAGTCAAAGACTTTTCATCTGGCAAGTGCTCCCCACCAGGGGAATAAAAAAAGGCCAACTTCAGGGGAGGGTCAGACTGATAATGAGAAGATATTTAGGACACTTCCTGCATATGTGGGAAGAAAGTTGGTTTTCTCCTTTGGGGAAAGAGCTGTTCCAGTTTTTTATTTGTTTTGATAGCAAAGTGATGCATAAAATAATGTGCAAAATGAGTGCTACATAAACAAATTATAGCAGCGCTGAGCTCACCAAGTGTGAGGCATGTTGAGTTAGCCAAATGGCACACACATTCCCTATGGGGCTAAACCAAGTGAAGAGAGAGTCCTTGCAACTATGGCCTCTGTGCGTGTGTGTATGTTTGTGTATGTGTATGTTTAACATTCATTCCACAAACATTTATTATACGCTCATTCTGCAGCAAACATTATGCAAGAGCTGAAGAAGATGGGGGGAAAATAAGGATAGATTCTGCTCTCATGGGCTCATTTTCTTCCTAGTAAGGAAGAAAAATGGGTAAAAATGTAATTGTGATGCAAGCTATCACATGTGCATCTATGTTTGGCTGTGTGTGTTTTGTGTTCATCCGAGCAACCTCCTGCCTTATAAACATGCTTGCGAGGGTCTCACAATTTCAAAGCCACTCTTGCAACCCAGTCAGTCAACTCCGATGGATGTCCCAGGGGTCATGAGCAAGATAAGCCAGGATTCTAGAAGGAGAGGCCAAGGTGGGGGCAATTTTCCAGGCTCCTGCTATCAACCCTGCCTGCTTGAGGACAATGAGAGCTGCAGATGATAAGGCAGACAAGGCCAAGAACAGGCCAAGGAAAAAAAGGAACAAATGGGCTTCATGTTCCACTGTGAAAAGGCTCCTTAAATTAACGTATCCGTGAAGAAGTGTATTGGAAGCCCAATGCCTGGAATGGAGAATCTCTAAGGATCCAGGTGTTGCCTGTGGCCTAACAGAGTTCTGGGCAAAGTTTCCACATTTCTAGGCATTGCAGTGCAGTCCTGAGAAAAGCTTTCAGTTTAGTGAAACTTAACAACTCAGAGTAGAGTCATAAAGGCCTTGGCTTTCTGTAGTCATAATAGACCATTACTCTTAAAATGCTAAAACATTCCTGAGGTTCCCTTGGAAGATGAGGATTTAAATGTGACTCAGGTTTCACATCTGTGAATAATTTTGCTTTACAGGTGTTCTCATCTGTTTTCTATTGCTTATAACAGAATACCTGAAACTTGGTAATTTGTGAAGGAATGGAATGTATTTCTTACAGTTATGGAAGCTGAAGAGTTCATAGTCAAGGGGCTACATCTGGTGAGGACCTTCCTGCTGGTGGAGATTCTCTGCATGCAGAATCCCAATGTGGCACAGAGCATCATATGGTTAGGGGACTGAGTGTGCTCCCTCAGGTCTCTGTTCCTTCTCTTATAAAGACACCAGTCCCATTCCTGAGCTAACCATTAATCAATTAAGACATCAATCCATTACTCCATGAGTGGATTAATCCAATCATGAGGACAGAGCCATTATGATCCCAGTCACCTCTTAGATGTCCCACCCCTCAATACTGCCACACTGGGAATTCAGTTTCAACACAAGTTTTGGAGGGAACACAATAGTCAAACCACAGCAATAGGTTTACGGATTATAGCAGCTGAATGCTTGTAAACGAAGGCTAATTGAATGTATTTTAAATGTTCATTTCAGTAAATAAAATTCTGAGTCATAGTAAAACAATGGAAATGTCCCATATATGCAAAGCCCTGGTGTTCTGTATATGTATTCAAATTTACTTCATTTAATCATATATGAATGTAATTACTTATTTAACAAACAATGACTGCTCCAGTCATTGTATTATAAAATTAAGTATAATCAAGTATTTTGAATTCTAAATTTAATTTCCTAGGGTTGCCATAGAGAAGTATCATGGCCTGGGTGGCTTAAGACAACAGAAATTTGTGCTTTTGCAATACTAGTAGACAGAAGAAAGGTGTTGGTAGGGTTGTGACACCTTGAAGGCTCTAGGGGAACTGTTTCACATTTTTATCTTCTGGTGACACTGGTATTTCTTGGCATTCCTTGGCTTGCAGCTGTATAAATCCAATTTCTTTATATCTTCCTTCTGCATCTGTCTCTTCTTTTTCTTATGAGGACACCAGTCATATTGGATTAGGGCCCTAATAATAACCTTGTTTTAACTTGATTACATTTGCAAAGACTCAGTTTCCAAATAAGGTCACACTCACAGTCTCTAGGGATTAAGATTTAAGCATATCTTTTGGGAGGATACATTTTGACTCATAACGGGTGCCCAAAAGTAGAAAGGTCAAGCACCAGCTTGCCTTGAAGAAGTGTTACGCTACTTAGTATTGAAAAATGAGCAGAAGTTTGACAAGAGTGGAAGAGAAAATCCAAAAAAGAGGAATTGAATTATTCTGTAGGCTAGAAGAATGAAACAGAAAGGTGTGTTCAAGGAACTACAGTCAGTTCAGCATGGTAGTATAGCAGTAGTTTAATGCAGGGGTTGCAGTAGCTTGTCTCAAAGATAAACATTGCTAATTACTTTCCTAGTATTTACACATGTCATTATTCTATCAAGAAATGAAGTCTGAATGCCTGTGGTCTGAATGCCTATGTCCCCCTAAAACTTATATATGGAAACCTAATCCCCAAAATGGTGGTATTAAAAGATGGAGCCTTTGGGAAGTGATTGGGTCATGACTCACCTTCATGAATAGGTTTAATGTCTTTATAAAAAGGACTCAAGGGAGCTTGTTCACCTTTTCTACCCTGTGAGGACATAGCTGGAAGGCACCATCTATGAACCAGCAAGCAAGTCCTCACCAGACACGGAATCTGCTGGCATCTTGTGCTTGGGCCTCCCCATCTCTAGAACTGCAAGAAATACATTTCTATTGTTTATAAGCCACCCAGTCTATGGTATTTTGTTATAGTAGCCAAAGTGAGCTAAGATACTTTTCTTCACTTCTCTTGAGTATGGTCTAGATTTAGTGACATGACTTGTTTAATCAAAAGAATGAGGAAAAAGTGGAATTCTGAATCTTCTAAAGCTATGTCATAATCTTGCAGCTTCTGCTTGGATTTTTGAAACACTCACTCTTGGAAGCCAGCCACAGCTATTTCTATTGCACCTAGACAAGTACTTACACAGAAGAAGCCTTTAATAAATATTTGGTGAAGTCATATCTATTGCGGAGATAGAAGTAGAAAAGTAAGACAAGATTTGGTCAAAGTTTGCAGGTTTGTGAATGGCACTGATCTAAAGAATTAGGAGTCTAGGGGAGAGGAGTTTGGGAGGATTAATTTTTTTTTTTTTGAGTTGGAGTCTCACTCTGTCGCCCAGACTGGCGTGCAGTGGCCGCTCCCAGCCACCGCAGCCTCAACCTGCTGGGCTCCGGCGATCCTTCCGCCTCAGCCTTCCGAGTAGCCGGAATTACAGGCGTGCGCTACCACGCCCGGCTCATTTTTTGATTTATTGTAGAGATGAGGTCTCGCCTGCCCAGGCGGGTCTCGAACCCGCGGGCTCAGGCAATCCACTCACCTCAGCCTCCCAAAGGCGTGGGATGACAGGCTGAGCCACTGAGCCCGGCGGGAGGATTAATTTAAATGATTAATCCCATGGCCCAGGCTTGTTACAGAAAGAAGCAAAGTCTCCAGGGGTCCACTGGTATGACATCAAGTGGAGGTTCCTGGGAACTGGTAATCTCAATGCAGGCAAAAAGCAGGCACAGAGGAAGGAATGACAAAAAAGTAGGAGAGAAAGCAATGGTCATAAAGTTAAAATACTGAATTGCAGGAGAATGCTCTGGAGAACCTGACATAAAACAGTTGAGTGGAGCCTCTAGAAAAGTCCTGGAAGCGACTGACTATATCTTCATTTGTCCTCATTTTGCTGTTTCTGTCATTGACTCAATTTTTCTCCCTCTGCTTTTTAAACTTTAACTTTGTGAGATAAAACACAAACACAGAAAAGTGCACAAAACCTAAATGCATGACTCAGTGAATTATCTCAAAGCAAATACCCATGTAACCTGTACCCAAGTCAAGCAATAAATTATTATCAGCATCCTAGAATACCCTCTTGTGCCTTCCCAGGGCACTCCATTCCATTTTCCCAAGGGCAATCACCTTTTTGGTTCCAATATATTTCTTTCTTCATCATGTATCCTTTCTTTTTCACTTCTTCTGCATGTCTCTTTGTCTCCTTTGCCCTATTTTCACTGGACTTCTTTTTTTTTTTTTTTTTTTTTTTT
>NW_007260029.1:404145-447854 GCF_000164805.1 Carlito syrichta | reverse complement strand
CTCACCTCTACAATAAAAATCAAAAAATCAGCCAGGCATGGTAGCGCTCTCCTGTAGTTTTAGCTACTTGGCAGGCTGAGGCAGAAGAATCACCTGAGCCCAGCAGGTCGAGGCTGCGGTGGCCGTGACCATGCCATGGCACTCCAGCCTGGGCGACAGAGTGAGACTCTAACTCAAAAAATAAAAAAATTTAAAAAAGAAAACGTGGCCTGGCCATAGCTCAAAGAGCACATGGCCACACCAGAATCTAGTAAGGCAATGACAAAATGGCTGCTCCTGGTTGAGTCCTTTTAACTATTTGCCTTGGATGGGGAAGGTCATTAACGTGATTACTCTGCTACACGTCATCATGAAGGGGCAGGTAAGCACAGTTGATGGACAGCAAGCAGATAAGAGGGTTAATCACATGATTGTTGCCATAGTGGCGGGCTAGAAGGGAGACAAGGGGCGGGATTTTTCCTGCAAGAGACTTGTCAGATGTTTCCAATCCCCAATCTTCTTTTTGTTGTTGTTGTTGTTGTTGTTTTGGGGGGTTTTTTTTGGGTTTTTTTTTTTTTGAGTGGGAGTCTCACTCTCGCCCAGACTGGAGTGCAGTGGCCGCTCCCGGCCACCACAGCCTCGACTTGCTGGACTCCGGCGATTCTTTCGCCTCAGCCTTCAAAGTAGCCAGAATTACAGGCATGTGCTACCACGCCTGGCTGATTTTTTGATTTACTGTAGAGATGAGGTCTCGCCAAGTTGCCCAGGCGGGTCTCGAACCCGCAGGCTCAGGTAATCCACTCACCTCAGCCTCCCAAAGGCGCGGGATTACAGGCTGAACCACTGAGTCCGTCTGACTGGATTTCTTGAACTCCTTTTCAGACCCTCTGTAATAGTCAGGGTTCTCCAGGAAACAGAA
Source organism: Carlito syrichta (assembly GCF_000164805.1). Classification (NCBI taxonomy): domain Eukaryota; kingdom Metazoa; phylum Chordata; class Mammalia; order Primates; family Tarsiidae; genus Carlito; species Carlito syrichta. The sequence continues at coordinate 446,956 of NW_007260029.1, read as the reverse complement.
CCCATAAGATATATTTACATATATATGGAGTTTTCTCACATTATTATGGAGGCTGAGAAATTCCAGTGTCTGTGATAGGAAACCCAAAAGAACTGGCAGTGTAGTTCCAGGCAATATCTGAACGCCTGAGAACCAGGAGGGCCAATGGTGTAAATTTCAGTCCAAGAGCAGAAGAAGACTAATGTTCCAGCTCAAGCAGTGAAGCAGAGAGAGAGAAAATTCTCCCCCATTTCACATTTTTGTAGTATTTAGGACTCCAGTGGATTTAACAAAGCCCATCCATATTGGGGAGAGAAATCTGCTTTATTCTACCCACTAATTCATGTTAATTTAATTTGGGAAAACCTTCACAGACACACCAAGAATATTGTCTAACCAAATATCTGGGCACTCTATGACCTAATCAATTTGACAAATAAAATTAACCATCACTCTTCTTTTACTTCCACTGCTGTCCCTTTTAACTGGTGACTAAATGAGACAAAAAGTGTATGCTCAACACATGAAGATAGGAATATACATTCCATGTTCTTGTTTTTTAAAAGCTAGTGAGGCAAGCATATTCTATATTTCTTTCTAGAAGACAAAATATCTAAATAAAGTTGTGTTTTGTATACATTTCTGATAATATTCTTTTGGGGAAATCAGTGCTTCATATTCTGGAAGGTGCTCCCATACTTCTGGTCCAGTCAGGCCTTCTGTTCATTACGTGCCCATGGCCAGCTCTTCTAGGTCTGGGTCTCCAAGCACCAGCCAGAACTCTCTCTTTCTGTTTGGATCACTTCAACCTGTCAAGCATAAAAATCCCCAAAACTCTATACTTAGTACTTTTGTTTGTTTGTTTGTTTTTTGAGTAGGAGTCCCACTCTGTCACCCAGGCTGGAGTACAGTGGCATGCTGCTCACGGCCACTGGGCTCAGGTGATCCTTCCGCCTTAGCCTTCTGGGAAAGCAGATGGAATTACAGGCATGTGCCACCATGTCCGGCTACTTTTTTGATTTATTGTAAAGATGAGTTCTCACCAAGTTGCCTGGGCTGATCTCAAACCCATGGGCTCAGGCAATCCTCTCGCCTTGGCTTCCCAAAGTGCGGGGATTATAGGCATGAGTCACCGTGCCTGACCAGAACATTCTTTTTATTGAAAAAAGCCAAGCATCTTTTATAAGTTGTCAATTTTAATTCAATTTTAAAGTTGTCCATTTTAATTCCTACAATTGTTTCTCTCTTCAAGTATTTGATCTGCCCACAGGTAAGAAAACTGAAGCATATATTTTACGATTTTCTAACCATGACTTAGTCAGTTACTGGTAAAGCCAAACCAGTGCCATAACTCTGAGTATTTAAAGGGTTTCTCTTCATTGGTCTCCCTGCTCCCACTGACTATAATCTATTTTCAGTACCACAGCTGTTTATTCATAAATCTAATCATGACACTCCCCTATTCAAAATTCTCCAATGACTTTCTCTATCACTTGGAATGGCATCCAAAATCTTTACCATGACCTACAAGGCCCTACATGATCTGACAATGCCACTTTCTTAGCTCTCATCTTCTACCTCTTTTCTCCTCATTTACTCCATTCTGGCTTCACCCACTTTTCTGCCAATCTATAAATACACACCAACATAGCCTGTCTCAGGGCTATTGTACTTGCTACTCTAAGAAAGCACTCAATTTTGAGAATAAAGCTTTTTTTAAAACTTAGTGCAACATAGAAAAAGAAGCTATCAACAGAGTAAAGAGACAACCCATGAAATGGGAGAAAATATTGGCTAACCATGCGTCTGACACAGGCCTGATATTCAGAATCTACAAGGAACTCAAATGAATTGGCAGAAAAAAAAAATAACTCCCTAAAAAGCAGGCAAAGGACATGAACAGATACTTCTCAAAGGAAGACACATAAGTGGTCAACAAGTACATGAAAAAAATGCATAACATTGCTAATTGTCAGATAAATGCAAATCAAAACCACAATGAGATGCCATCTCACACGAGTTAGAATGGCTATTATTAAAAAGTCACAGAAACAACAGATGTTGGTAAGGTTGCAGGAAAAAAAAGGGAATGCTTGTATGCTGTTGGTGGAAATGTAAGGTAGTTCAGTCCCTGTGGAAAGTAGTTTGAAGATTTCTCCAAGAACTAAAAATAGATTTATCATTCAACCCAGCAATTCCACTCCTGGATATATACCCAAAGGAGCATAAATCGTTCTACCAAAGAGACATCTGCAACGATATGTTCATTGCAAAACTATTCACAGTAGCAAAAACATGAACCAAACTAGTTGCACATCAATGGTGGACTGGATATAGGATTGTGGTAAAGATATGCACCATGGAATACTGTATCACCACAAAAAAGAACAAAATCGTGGCATTCGCAGTAACCTAGATGCAGCTGGAGACAATCATTCTAAATGAATGGTCACAGTAACAGAAAACTAAATACCACATGTTCTCACTGATAAGTGAGAGCTAAGCACAGGCACACATGGGCACACAGATAGGAACAACAGACACTGGGGACTCCTAAAGTGGGGAGGGAGAGAGAAAAAATTTAAGTTGAAAAACCACCCATTGGGTACTATGCTCACCACCTGGGGTGATGTATTCATTAGATACCCAAGCCCCACTATCACACAATATACCTGTGTAACAAGTCTGTACTTGTACCCCTTGAATCTAAAATAAAATATAACAACTCAAAAAAAAAAAGAGTCTTGTATCTGGAAAAAAATAAAACTAATAAAATTTAGTGCATCACATAATTAATGACTACAGGTGAAAACCGGAAGAAACTCAAGCTGCCCATCATAGAACAAGACAATAAAATATTAATGACTCATTAAGTGTAATGTAAAAATACAGAAACAGCTAAAACAATGAATTTACCCTCAGAATGCTCACAAACTAGTAAATGATAAAGGTTTATAGACAATTGGCATAGTGTGATAAACACAACTATCAAATAATTTACAGCGTGGGGTTTATGGGAAAAAACTTAAAGAAAATGGCATAGTACAGCAACCTCAGAGTAGAGCTTTCAAAGGTTGAATAGCAGTTAATACAGAGAGAGAAGGAGTACTATTATAACATCAGAAGAAATAGCAAGTGCAAAGACCTGGAATCCCAAAACAGCATCTTTTCAGGGAGAATGGGCATTTCCCCTGGTCCTAGAAGGAATCTCCTGAAGGCTGAAAACAGTGTCCACACTGGTTAAGAGCAAAAATTTGCCAAGGAGACAAAGAGATGAAAGTCTGTTCCAAAACCAGACCGCATGTGCTTAATCGGACACGTGAAGCTCTGCTTCCAAGAAAGTCTCAGGCTCTCCAGTCAGCTGCACAAATGCTCATATGTTTGAATACATTTAAAATTAAATTTCCCATCTCTCTGCTGAAATTAACTATCTGATTTTGCATGCTGCCTACTTTTTCCATTAGAATCTTAAACATATTAATCAAGGCATTTTAAATTCCCTGTCTTGATCATTTCAACACCTTTGTCGGACCTGAGTCTGGTCCTGATGATAACTGTGTCTTGTCAGACTGTTTTTCCTTACCTTTTGATTTGCCTTGTAATGCTGAAAACCAGCCATATTAGATAGAACAAATACATATATATATATACATATAGAGAGAGACATATATGCACACACATGTAGTATGCTTGGAGGAGATAAAACCTTTCTTTAGCACGAGTAGGGGGGTTATGTTAATCTCGTCAGAAGTTGGTCTGGGTTTGAAGTTTACTGTTGCTATGGTTACCCTCAGGTGCCACAGGTTTTATACTCTTGTGGTAATGTTTTGTGTATAGGATGTGAGCTAATTTGCTGGAAGGTTTTTCTCAATGTCTGCCCCCTGTATGGCTTCAGATCTCCCCACTTGGCTTTGGGTCTTCCTTTTGTGCTGCTACCCAGAGAGAGTTTGTTTCTTGTAGCTCTCCCAGCTTTATTCTGCTGTTATTTTTATTCTACTGCAATTTTTACTAATGCTTGTTAGCACGATAGTGGGGGATTGGGCGTTCTCCACTCTTCTGTGTGAGCCTCAGTTGGGGTGGGCATGGAGTCCCAGAGGTGTGGCTTTCATAAATGTTCCTGCCCCCTTTCCGATAGAATCAGCCTAACATTTATTTCTGCTGCAGAGACTGAGCTATTTTTATTGTCCTGTTCCCTGCCCTCAGCTAAAATGGGTTGCCATTAGTGCCTTTGGGTCTCCTCCAGCCAGCACCCTGGGAAAACTTTCTCAGCATCCTCCCCATCTCCGCTGTTAGCACCTGGTGGGATTCCTGGAATGAACCTGTAAGCAGGTGCATGCCTCCCTATGAAGGCAGCCCCTAGAGATGTCCCATTTGCACACTAGAGTGCACTAACAAGTTTCAGAAATTGGTTACAAATCTCCAGCTGAATCTTCTTAACCACTTATATGGCATTAAGTGACATCTGTTCAAGTAAGCAAATGCTCAGATCCTAGTTCTTCCTGCAGACATTCATTTCTCTCCATATTTGGGGTGAGTTGTTTGCCCTGCAACCTCCATCTTCTGGTGGGTTCAAAGAAAAACAATTAACTTTCAATGTGCCCAGATGTTTTTCTTTTGTAAAGATGAGAGTGATGCTCTTTCCAGCATTTTATATCTGTGAGCTCAGCTGCTGGTATATTTGGGTCAGAACCTTCCTTCAATTGCTCCCTGGTTGTGTCCAGGGATTTGGTTCAGAAATAAATGACTCTGTGTTTCCCACTTCTCTTTGGCCAAAACTTCTGTTGGAATTTCTGTCTGCCTCTCTCAAATAGCTCACCCCATGTGATGATCGAGTTTTTAAGAATGCTACATGCTGTGAATATATGGTAGACTCTGCTGAGGCAGAAAAGCAATGCACTACCAGATTCCTCTGAGCATCTAAAATCAGCTTTAAAAATGTCAAACAGCCCCTTGATGGCCTGCTGCTTCCATGCGCAATATGATACTTTTCCTCTGAGGGAGGTTGAGGGCATGGAATCGAGTTATCCTTCACACAGGTAAGTCAAGGAGGTATTTATTAAACACCTGCTAGGAACCTAGGGTGGTTTTAGGCTCTACGGAAGTCTGTGGAACATGACCCCGTTCTCAAACTTTTTGGCGAGAAAAAGAAATAATCCAGACTCTTAGTCACATGATTTCAAGTGCTCATAAATATCAGGTGCCAAGATAGTCCCTAAAGCTATCAAGCTCATGAGTGGAAAGACTCTTTCTAAAAGTGCTTTATAAATCCAGCCCAGTCTGGAGCACAGATATTCACTAGCAGTAGGTATGCTGCCTCTCAATTGCATCTGATATATACCCTGACTTCCTGTTTCACAGCAATAACGACTTGGCTTTTAGGTTTTTCCTTAGACATAACTTTGACACTAAATTCTGTCTCTTTTTTCTAAGATAGAATCTAATACCCACACATCTCCAATGATGATTTCTTTTTTCTTTCTTTCTTTTTTTTTTTTTTTTTTTTGAGTTGGAGTCTCACTCTGTCGCCCAGACTGGAGTGCAGTGGCCGCTCCCGGCCACCGCAGCCTCGACCTGCTGGGCTCCGGCGATCCTTCCGCCTCAGCCTTCCAAGTAGCCGAAATTACAGGCGTGCACTACCACACCCGGCTGATTTTTTGATTTATTGTAGAGATGAGGTCTCGCTACCCAATGAACTCCGAGCACTGAGTTTGCTTTTTGCTGTGATTTGTTTCCCTTTTTCACGATTTTTCTAATCGCATCATTTCAATGCAACTGTCTGTCATACAGTAGCCTTGTACCGTCTCTCAGTGGTCCATAGACGTGGCACCACTGAAGACCAAGATATCTCCTTTTCTTGTTACCCTCTTCCTCATTCCAGCCATAGAGTGGTATTGGAGGCCTAGGAATCAAAGCAAGTGGAAGTGTTAAGGAAGTGTTGGTGATATAAAAATGAGATACTATTGCAGAGGAATGGGATGATAATATCTGGAGTATTGGGACCCCAGGTCGATACTCCACTAATGAAGACAAAGCCATAACAGAAAAAGTAACAAGTGGATAGAGGCATAAGACTTGGACTCATACCAACTTGGATTCCAACACAAACTCTACTGGTTAATAACTGAATGACTTTGAACAAATGACTCAACACCTCTGAGTCTCGGCCTCATAGACTTGTGTGGGGATAACACGATCTGTTTAATACAAAGTACTCGGCACACCCTTTAACCCATAAAACATACTCAATAAAATCAAACAGCTTTTATAATTATATCTGATACTGTAAGTGAATCTTGGCCACAATAGAACAGGAAAGAGCCCAGTTGCTGACACAGTGAAGCCACTGTTAGAGAAATAAGAGAAACAAGATTAGATTTCTGCTCAGCTGAGCACTTTGTACAGACTTCTGGCTGCACAGGTGAGGTATTTTAATAACCTTGTGTTCTTCTGTTTCTGGTTCATTTTCCTCTGCCAATGCCAAAGTAAGAAAAAAACACTGATATTTCCTCAAAATTTCTATGCACCAGCCACCATGCTAGGTACTTCTTACTTTCTTTTTTCTCTTTTTTTTTCCAGTTTAGCAACTGCCTTTCATTCTACTATCCCAACTTCCACAGCGGTCAATGAAAGGAACGAGCACTGGTATCATAGACTCCTTCCCAAATACTCAGTCAAGCAAGCAGTCAGCACTACTCACTGAGCATGTATTAATGTGAGAATTGTGCTGTGGGAATGTAGATGTTCTGCCTCCAAGGGTTCCTGTAAGTCAGTTCCCACGACATTCTGCCTTAGGACATTGCTATTGTGGTCACACACCAGAATGATAAATAATCTGTACAAGCTTTCTCAGGTGCAATATTTATGGTTCAGTTGGAAGCAAAGAACATCAGAGGCAATGGGCAAAAACTAATTTACTGTAATGTCACCCTGGATATATAGCAAATAGCTGTAAACAAGTATGTACAATATAATTAAAAATATGATAACATTATAAAATAGGATGATGGCTAGTTAGAGAGGAAAATCTATCAAGTAGGAAAATGTGTATATCATGTGAAATATTGCCTCAATTACTTGCAGTCATCAGCTCAGGCTCCTCATTTCAAAACAATACTTACAAATGCAGACTTAAAATGACAAGCACTGTTTATTTCTATACTTGGTTTCCTTTCATTCCGTCTGTCCACAGGAATTTCCTTTTATTGCCTCAGAACTAGGTTAAGCAAGACAAGGATAATACTCAAATTCTTGAACTCTACCCTGTCTTATTCCTGACTCCTCAATGGGGCTTATGAAGGCAGAGATAGAGAAAGTATCTTTAAATCCCTCAGAGAAAAACATCCAGGAATATGCATACACAAATGCAAGTGGGAAAAAATAAAAGCAAGTGAAATGGCTCATTAATAAACACAATTAATTTACTTATCCCATTTCAACAGATGAAACAATTCTCTGGTTGCAGAGTAGCTCAAACAATCACCAAGTAGTGTAAAAAACGATGGCTTCCTGCTGATCCCACAGGAGAGATAAGCTGGGTCCCTTCTGGCTGTGCTGTGTAACTTCCAGCCTTGTCTTTTTCTCAGTCCTATGCATCAGTCCTGAAAAAAACTGACCCTAGGTTATAAAAGGAAATTTTATAAAATCATGTAAAATTTAGAGATGAATATCTCAACATTCATCTCTAAATCCTGATCCACTCTCTCCAAGCTACTTGTTATGTTTGACAGCTGGTTCCTTCCAGCTATAAAATTTTCTCCTTTCTTACTTCCATCATGACTTCAATGCAAACACAGCAGTCAGCTCACTTTTCCTAGCTATAATCAGGATTCTTCTCACTCATTTACTGTTTTTCATTATCTGTAGCAGCTTGACAAACCACTCCAACCTGATTAATTCAATATCTAGAACTTTGTATCATTCATTTCTATCATGTGCAACTTCCCGAAAGGTTTGCCTTGGCCAGGATTCTCAAGAAAAGTCCCGGCACTCTTGGTTTCCATCCTTTGTAAAGTGTCCTATAGTATTCCCCGGTTCTTCTAGTCAACCCAATTTCCTGCTACTATCCTAATTATATGCACACTCTGGATTAATACAACAAGTATTTTCATTGTCCTCACTGTGACTTACCTGGAATGTTCTTTCTCTTTTCTCTCATTCAAATATTTCCACTCATTCAAATACGAGCCACATTCCCTATTCTAAGCCCAATTTGCTTTTTCTATGAAACTACCCTCACTTATCTATCCACAGCTAAGTTCTTGTTTTAATTATAGTCAGTAGTGGGATTGTAGGGTCATATGGGAGGTCGATATTTAGAGATTTTAGGAATCGCCACACTGCTTTCCACAGAGGTTGCACTATGAAAATCACTCTATCAAATCACTCTATCAAAAAGATACTTGCACAGAAATGTTTATCGCAGTATTGTTCACAATAGCAAGAACCTGGAACCAACCATGCTGTCTATCAAAAGAAGACTGGATTAAAAAAAAGTGGTACATATACACGATAGAATACTACGCAGCCATAAAAAAAGAACAAAATCATGAATTTCACAGCAACCTGGATGGAACTAGAATCTATAATACTGATCTCTCATAGAAACAAAGATCTGAGTATCACATGTTCTCACTCATATTGTGGACCCTGAACATCTATCATAATACTATAAGAAAAGGACTGACAGTGGTGGGGAACTATGGGGGAGTAGGGAGGGGAAGGGAGGTGGGACTAACGATAGTCAAGATCTGTCTGGGGATGGGGAGACACCCCTTATTAACAAGGGTGCCTGAACGATGCACATTTGTATACCCAACCCTTAACTACAGCCCACATTTTATAATAAAAAATATGTTTAAAATAAAAAAAATTATAGTCTGTAGCAATAAGATCTAAATTAATAATATATAATAGTTTTATATTTCCTCACATGATTTAAAATTTCTTGAGAATAGAGATAACATAATGCATATCTTCTTTAATGCCTAATAAAAGTATAGGACCATAGTAGGCACTCAATACTTTTTTGTATTGAATTAGGAACACTTTGACAATTATGGAATAGATATTGGGGGACCATATAATAATAACTTTCTAGCAATAAATATTGAACCATAAAAAGGAATTAATCTATGTACCAATTAAGGTTTAGTTCAGGGACTACCAAGAAGAGGTGCCCTGTTAACAAACCCCCAGCTTTGGACTGAAGTTTGAAGTGTTTACCATTGGATGAGAGAGGAAATGATAGATACGGAATCAGGCAAAGTAGATAAAAAGAGTAAGTGCTAACACCCAGTGATAATACATACCAGGGACAATTGAGGGCACTTAGCATTTATTGACTTATTTAATCTTTACAACAACCATCTGAAGTTTATTACTCCATTTTTTTAGATGAGGAAATTTGGGACTAAGAGGTTAACTAGGCAACTTGCCTAAGATTTTGCAGCTATTAAGTGGTGTCTTAGTCCATTTATATTATACCAAAATACCTGAGATGGGGTAAAGAACAGAAATCTGTTTCTCACAGTTCTGGAGCTGGGGTGTCCAAGATAAAGACTTCAGTAGATTCAATGTCTTTTGAGGACTGCTCTCTCTACTTTCAAGATGGTACCTTGTTATTGTGTCTGCACATGGCAGAAGGAGCAAATGCTGTCTTCACAAGGCAGAATAGTGAAGAGAAAAACTCACTTCCTCAAACCATTTTATAATGAACTTAGTCCATCCATGAGGGTTCTATCCTCATGATTTAATCACCTCCCAAAGACTTCACTTTTTAATACTATCACACTGAGTTTCAACATAGAAATTTGGAGCTCACATTCAGACCATAGCATTCCACTCCTGGTCCCTTCAAATTCATGTTATTCTCACATGCAAAATACATTCATTCCTCTATAATAGCCCCTAAAGTCAATTCATTTCAGCACGAATTCAAAAGTTCAAAGTCAAGATTCTCATCAAAATCAGATATCAGTGAGAGTCAAGGTAAGATTCATCCTAAAGCAAATTACATTACTCTCCAGCTGTGAACCTATGAGATCAAACTAGTTATGTGCCTCTAAAATACACTAGTGGGACAAACATAGGATAGATATTCTCATTTCAAAAGGAAATAACAGGAAAGAAGAAAGGGATAACAGGTCCCAAGTAAGTCCAAAACCTAACAAGGCAAACAACACTAACTCTTGAAGCTTGAGAATAATCTTTTTTGATTCCATGTCCTGCCTTCTGGACACACTGGGGTGGGGTTTGCCTTCCAAATTTCCAGGCACCCTATGATCTCACTGACCACAACAGCTCATAAGGGTTGAGGTCGGGTACCTGCTTCTTGTCCATGCTGGCATTGCATGTGGGTGGCTTTATAGGTCTGGCATCTTGGGGGAAGCCCTGCTCTCATAGTTCCACTAAGCGTTTTCCTAGTGTGAGCTCTCTGCAGTGACCCTGACTTCATGGCTCTTGCTAAGCATTGCTCTAGTAGGAGCCCTCTGAGGCAATTCCACTCTTGTAGTAGCTCTCTGCCTAGGCCAGAGGATCTCTGAGGCATCCTTTAAAATCTGGGTGAAGAACCTTGAAAGATGGAGACAGAACTGGTCAGGGTGTGAGAGTCTCTGCAAAAGCAAGTGTCCATAAAGACTATCTGTATGAGTGGGTGTGTGCCAGTGGATGAGTGAAAGTCTATCTGAGGGGAGATTCAGGTTCAAGCACCTGGTGCTCTCCTCTGGAGGGACTGCAACCCACTACTGCCCTGAGATTGGAGCCCCTGGTAAGCAGAATCATCTGCCACTCTTCGGAATCTCTTAGAAGGAGGCAGCAGAAATCAGCTGCTCCTCACCACCTGGCACCTGGCCCACACCACCACCTGCAGCAGCAGGCCGGGCACTAGCAGCAGGAGTCATGGAAAAGGTGTAGTGAGGAAATCTGGACCTAACCCCTGCTGCCAGTGAGGAGATGCTGATCACTGCCATTTTCTCTGTCCCAGGACCAAGTAAAGACCTGGCTTGCCCCTCCCAGCTCTGTCCAGCCTCCAACCTGAGACCCAGAGGCAATCTCCACACCCTCTGAGATTGACTATCAGACACAGAGAGACAGATGCCCCTCCCCCATGCTGGGCCAGGCACAGACATGTCTGATCTGAGTGGGAGACTTGGCAGCAGCAACAGCAGATGAGTCGGTTGGTTTGCCTGCCTGGTTTCCTTCTTGTTCTTCTCTCTCTTCACCTTCCTTTCATCTCCCTCCTTCCTTTTTCTGTTCTTTTCTTTTTTCTTATCCAATTTGCTTTCAGGGGGCAAACATACACCTTCAATGCATGGATAGATTGTAAGGCAGTGGGAAGTGGTTTCCAGGGGGTCCACACACCTGTCAGTGGATATTGGAAATGCAAATACCTTCTGAACCACAGCTCCTCTCTTAATCAAATCTCAAAACTATAAAAAGCACAACCCCTCGATCCCAGTCTGGCTTCAAAATTGAACAAACTCAGAGGATATACATAAGGAAGAATAGGGGAGTGAGCAAACAGAAGTGAAAGCTATCCCCCCATCACTGAACAACAGAATTAAACAAGGGAGGGAAAGGGGAAGAAAACCAAAGGAAGAACCAAAGGAAGAACACAAGTCACATACAGACCCCTGGGAAAACAGCAACTGAGAATACAGACTTCGGACTCAAACAATGAAGAGCCCTCAGAATGACGGATCTCAAACCACAAGCACAGATATCAAGATATTAATAGAGAGAATAGATAGAAATGAGGAGATGTAAGAGGAAAGAATGAAGGAGTTGATAACTGAGATGATGGCAATAAAGAATACAGTGAATGAAGTAAGTAACAAACTGATAAGCATGGAAAGCAAAATTAAACAAGCAGAAGAAAGAAGCTCAGAGCTTGAGAATCAAAATTTGGAACTAACCCAAACCATTAAAAACATAGAAAAGAAGCTTAAAAAGACAGGACAAAACCTCTAATGGATGAATGATTATATAAAGAGGCCAAACCTAAGATAGACAGAGACCACCCTAGAACAAATATTTCATGAAACTATCCAAGAAAACTTCTTCATCTGATAAGAAATGTGACCATTCAAACACAAGAGATTCAAAGAACTCCTGCAAGGCATCAAATGAGAAGGCCAACTCCTAGACACATAGCAATTCACTTACACAAAGTAGGAATAAAATTTAAAAAGGTAGGAAGAGAGAAAAGTCAGACTACCTACTGGAGAAGAGCAATTAGAATAGCAGCAGACTTATCTACAGAAACACTACAAACTGGAAGAGACTGGAGTTCAATTTTCAAAGTTCTCAAAGAAAAAAAATTTCAACCAAGAATTTCCTACCCAGCTAAGCTAAGCTTCATCAGCAATGGAGAATTAAAATCCTTCCCAGACATTCAATCCCTAAGAGTTAATACCACCTCCAGACCAGCTCTATAAGAAACACTTAAGAAAGTACTAAACATAGAGGAAAGAAAAAAGAAGAATGTCCACACCTTTCCCAAGTATGCAGGAAAAAGATTAAAAACACACATAAATCAATTCAAAAAATTAAAAGAAAGCCAACAAACAAACAACAACAGCAAATGCTATAAGAACCTCATGACAGGGATAAACTCTCACATCTGAAAGTGAATGGACTAAATGCACCACCAAAAAGACACAGAATAGCAAACTGGATAAAGAATCATGATGTAACAAATGCTTTCTCCAGGAAACTCATCTCACCAGAAGGGACACTCACAGACTCAAAGTAAGAGGATGGAAAACAAATTTTCAGGCAAATGAAACACACCAAAAAAGCAGGAGTTGCGATATTAATAGCAGACTAAATATCCTTTAAAGGATCAAAAATTTAAAAAGATACAAAAGGTTACTACATAATGATCAACAAGAAGTCATCCACTAAAGCCATCAACAAGAAATATTCATCCTAAACACGCATACACCCAACATAGGAGCACCAACTTTCATAAAGTAGTTTCTAGGTAAACTAAAAAAAGATATTGACTCTAATACTATTATAAGCTGGGCACTTAAGTACCCTACTAACAACCCCATATAGATCATGAGGTTGATCAACAAAGAGATCCAGAAACTCAGCTTGACACTTGACCAAATGGACTTAATAAATACCTACAGAACACTCCAACTATCAACCACAGAATATACATTCTACTCATCACCACATGGAATCTACTCCAAGATTGACCACATCCTCAGCCATAAATCAAACATAGGCAAATTTCATAAGATTGAAATACTGCCATGCACTTTCACAGACCACAGTGGAATAAAAATAAATATCAACACCCACAAGGTTACCCCACAATCCACAAAGACATAGACACTAAATAGCATGATGCCGAACAATTACTGGGTCAACACAGAAATCAAAACAGAAATTAAAAGATTCCTGGAAACAATGAAAATGAATAAACATCTTACCAAAATCTCTGAGATGCCATGAAATCAGTACTAACTGGGGAGTTCAAATCTCTACAAACACACATCAAGAAAATGGAAAGATCACAAGTTAACAGCCTGACAAATCACCTAAGTGAACTGAAAAAACAAGACCACTAAAACCCTAACTTCGGCAGAAGAATCCAAATCACCAAAATGCCCAAATATGGGACATAGAAGACAAAAATATAATAGAAAAACATCAACAAAACAAGAAGCAGGTTATTTGAAAGGATAAATAAGATTAATGGAATCCTAGCCAGACTGATCAAGAAAAGGAGAGAAAAAAAAACTCCAAACACAATCAGATATGCAAAAGATCAAGTCACAACTGACCCCGAAGAAATACAAAAGATTATCAGAGATTGCTATGTTCATTTGTATGGAAACAAACTTGAAAACATAAATGAAATGGAGGACATTATGACATCACACAACCTCCCCAGGTTGAAACAAGAAGAAATTGAAACCCAAAGTAGACCAGTAACAACTCAGGAAACTGACTTTGTCATAAGAAAGCTACCTACAAAAAATAACCCTGGACCAGATGGCTTTCTAGCAGAATTCTACAAAACATACAAGGAGGAAGTGATACCATTCCTACTGAAGGTATTCCAGGCAATTGAGAAAGATGGAACTCTCCCCAAATCATTTTCTGAAGCTAACATCACATTGATACTCAAACCGGGTAAAAATCCAACAAAGAAAGAGAACTACAGGCCAGTATTCTTGATGAACATAGATGCAAAAATTCTCAATAGAATTCTAGCAAACCAGATTCAACAACACATCTCAGAAATTATCCACTATGACCAGTTAGGCTTCATTCCCAAGATGCAGGGCTGGTTCAACATCTGCAAGACCATAAATGTAATTAAATACAGCAACAGATATAAAAACAAGAACCATATGAATATATCATTAGATACAGAAAAATCTCTAGATAAAATCCAGCATTCCTTCTTGATAAAAACTCTTGAACACCTAGGCCTAGAGAGAACATACTTCAAAATATTAAGAGCCAATAAACCCACAATCAACATACTGCTAAGCAGACAAAAACTGAAAACATTTTCCCTAAAATACGGAACAAGACACTCTCACCCCCTCTTTTTAACATAGTGTTGGAAGTCCTAGCTACAGCAATCAGACAAGAGAGGGAAATCAAGGAAATCCAAATAGGAAAAGAGGAAGTCAAGTCATCTCTCTTTGCAGACGACATCATCCTATACCTTAAAAACCCAAGAACATCTGTCAAAAGTGTTCTTGCACTAATAAAGGACTTTGGCAAAGTTTCAGGGTATAAAATAAACATGTAGGCCAGGCTTGGTGGCCCAGTCTATAATCCTAGCACTTTGGGAAGCTTAGGTGAGTGGATTGCCTGAGCCTGTGCGTTCAAGACTAGCCTGGGCAACTTGGCGAGACCTCGTCTCTACAATAAATAAACTTAAAAAAAAAAAATTAGCCAGGCATGATAGCATGTGCCGGTAGTCCTGGCTACTTGGAAGGCTGAGTTGAAAGGATCACTGGAGCCCAGCAGGTCGATGCTGGAATGCCTGTGAGCAGGCCACTGCACTCTAACCTGGGCAACAGAGTGAGACACCAACTCAAAAAAATAAATAAATAAAACAAGTATGTAAAGGGCAGTCACATTCCCATACACCAACAATAAACAAACAAAAACCCAAATAAAAAGCACAATCCCATTCACAGTTGTCACAAAAAAAATTAAATACCTAGTCATCTTCCTAACCAAAGAAGTGAAAGACCTTTACAGTGAAAACCACAAAACATTGCTCCAAGAAATCAAAGATGACACAAACAAATGGCAAAGTATTTCATACTCATAGAATGGAAGAATCAGCATTGCTAAGATGGTCGTCCTACCCAAGGCAATCTACAGACTTAATGCAATACCCATTAAATTACCAGCACCATTCCTCTCAGACCTGGAAACAATAGTACAGAAATTAATGTGGAAACATAAATGACCACGAATAGCCAAAACAATCCTCAGCAAAAGAAACAAAGCAGGAGGTATCACACTTCCAGACTTCAAACTTTATTATAAGACTACAAAAATCAAAACAGCCAGCTATTGGTACAAGAACAGGCATATAGACCAATAGAAAAGGATAGAGATTTAGGAAGCAAAATCTCAATTTCTCAGCTAACTCATCTTTGAAAAACCCTCCACTAACAACCATTGGGGAGAGGTGGACTTATTCAGTAAACGACACCTGGAAAACTGGCTGACCACATGCAGAAAATTAAAACAAGACCCCTATCTATCACCATACACAAAAATCAACTCTAAATGGATCTAAGAACTAAATGTAAAACCTCAAACTATAATAACTTTAGAAAATGCAGAGGATCTTATGGAAATTGGAACTGGCAACCAATTCCTGACAAAACCCCAAATGATCATGCTATAAGAGATAAGATAGACAAGTGGGACCTCATCAAACTGAAAAGTTTCTGAAAATCAAAAGAAGCCATCAAAAGAGCATAGAGACAGCCCAAAAAATGGGAAAAAATATTTGCCAACTGTATATCTGACAAAGGCCTGACATCCAGTATCTGCAAGGAACTCAAACATGCCGAAAAGAAAAACATAAATAGCCTATTACAAAGCGGGCAAAAGATATGAATAGACATTTTTCAAAAGAAGACATACAAGCAGCCAACAGATAAATGAAAAAATGCTCTGCCTCACTAATCATCAAAGACATGCACATTAAAATTACAATGAGATACCACTTAACTCCAGTCAGGATGGCCATCATCAACTCAAAAAACAGCAGGCATTAGATAGAGTGCAGGAAAAAAGGAACACTTCTAAACTGTTGGTAGGAGTATAAGCTAGTACAACTTCTGTGAAAGGCAGTTTGGCAATTCCTAAAAGATCTAAAAATTGACCTTCTGTACGATCCTGGAATCCTCCTTCTGGGAATATACCCAGGGGAACTCAAATCACTCTATGAAAAAGATATCTGCACACTCATGTTTATTGCAGCACTATTCACAATAGCAAAAACATGGAACTAACTGTACTGTTCATTGAAACAGGATTGGATTTTTTAAAATGTGGTACATATGCACAATGGAATATTATGCAGCCATAAAAAGGACAAAATTATGAACTTTGCAGCAACTTGGATGGGCTTAGAGTCTACAGTACTGAGTGATCTATCAAAGAAGCAAAGAACTGAGTACCTCTTGGTCTCGGTCATAAGTGAACCCTGACAATTATCATAATGCTATAAGAAAGGGATTGGTAGTAGTGGGAAACTGCCAGGGGAGGGAGGGGGAGCACATCTCATCAATAAGCATACCTGATCTCAAACCAGGTGAAATGGGGATCAAAGTGAGGTCCAAACCTTGCCTATACGAAGGCCATTTGTATACCTAACCCTGAACTGTACCCCATGACTTTGAAAAAATAAAATAAAATCTAGGTGGTGGTGGCCCATGTCTCCAAAGTTCTTATACTCTGTGTACCTGCAGAGTTAGCACATGTAGATGCCATCAAGGTTTACCTTTCAGCATTTGTATCCTCTGAAAGGGAAATCGAGCAGCACCTGGATCCACTTGAGCCACAGCTGAGATGCAGGGAACAAAGACTTGAGGCAGCACTTGACAAAAGTCCCAAGGTTGCACAGGCACCTTAGGCCCAGCCTTTGAAACTTTTCTGTCTCAAGGTCCAGGCACTCTAGGCCTGTGATGAGAGAAGCAGCATTGATAATCTCCAACATGCTTTGAAGTCATTCTTCTATTGGCTTGATAAGAAAGCAGCTGACTTTCTTCTATCCATACTAATCTTCTTATCAAAAGTTCACTTGACCACACCCTAGGTATTCTCTCCAGAACATGTTTTCTCATTTTTCACAGGCAAAGAATTTTCTAACTCTTGAAGTTATGCTTCCCTTTTTATTATAAATTCCATCTTTAGTTCTTTTTTGACTCACATTTTACTTTAAGCAATTCAAGAGAAGTTGTGCAGGCAGCATCTTGAATATTTTGCTTAGAGAGTTCTTTCACCAAATGTTCTAGCTCATCACTCAAGTTCTGACTTTCATAAAGTATTCAGACATGGACACAATTCAGCCCAAGTTTTTTGCCAATTTGTAGCAGGGCAAATATCCATTAAGAATTTTTTTATTGTCACTTAAAATCTTATCGGAATTGCTTTACTACTCATACTTCTACCAGCATTCTGATCATCTACTAAGAAGATTCAGGCACTCCCTGCCACTCTCTTCTTCTGAGCCATCACCAGAATATCCTTTTACAATTCAACCTCTACTCATTACCCAGTTCCAAAGCCACTTTCACATTTTTAGGTAGTTGTTATAGCAGCACCTCACTTTTTGTAATCATTTCTGTCTTAGTCCATTTGTGCTGCTAAAACAACTGAGACTGGGAAATTTATAAAGAACAGGAATCATTTCTCATAGTTCTAGAGACTGGGAAGTCCAAGATCAATGCCCCAACAGGTTTAGTGTCTAGTGGGGGCTGTTCTTTCTGTTTCCAAGATAGCGCTTTGTTGCTGTGTCCTCATGTGACAGGAGGAGCAAACACTGTGTCCCCACATGACAACAAGGATGAATGCTGTCCTCACAGAAGGGCAAAAAGGACAAACACTGTATTTTCACATTGTGGAAGAGCAGAAGAGAGAAACTTCTTCAAGTTCTTTTATAAGGACTTTAATCTCACCCATGAGAGCCCTGCCCATGTCTTAATTACCTCCTAAAGGCTCCACCTTTTAGTATTATCACATTGTCAGTTAAGTTTCAACATATGAACTTGGGGGGACAGAACATATGAACTTTGGGGATCATAGTAAGTGGCTACATTGCTTCTCAGCATAAATATAACTAGTACCCTAGAGAAGAGAACTGAAAAAAAGAACATAAAATATATTTAAAGGAATAACTCAAGAAAAGCTTTGAGAAAGAAAAGATGTGGATTTATACACTGAAAGTATACACTGTTTCCCTGGAAAAACTTGATGTCAAATCAATATCACTAAGGCAATAAAGTTACCAGGCTTCACAAATAAACAAAATGAAAGAAGATAAAAGTACAGCCAAATGAAAAATATCAAGTTTCTCTTCTAAAGAAAAAAAGAAAACAGACAGGCCTCCTAACACTCAACACCAATGTTTATCACTAGAAAACAGTTGAGTAATATCAACAGAATGTAATTTAAGAATTTTATATCCAGCCAACCTGTCATTCAAGTATAAACCATAGACAAACACAAATAAAAACCAGTTCTACAAAAGCCTAGGTAATATATTTCCCATGAGCCTTTCCTGAATGAGCTATGAAAAAACAAACTTCAGCCAAGAAAATATGAAATTTTGGCCAAAATATTGAAATTAAGCATTTAGTCCAATTTGCTACAGGAATAAGTATAAAACAATTGAAACTGTTATCTCCCACGGGAGGGGGGGAACACCTCATCAACAAGGCTACCTGCATAATAAACATTTGTATGCCTAACCCTGAATTGTACCCCACTTCTTTAAAATAAAAAAATTAAAAGAGGAAAAAAGTCAAAAAAAATTAAACAACTGTAAGTATCTCATCTAAAAAGGTAAATAATTCCTTAGCATTATTAAATTTACAGTCTGTAGTAAGCACCATTAAAAAAAACTGTTAGAGACAAAGACAATTTAGAACTTAAATAATTAACCAAAAATAAAAGCAAAAAGGAAAAATATTTAGAAAGGTAATGTTGGTACGCTGGCTCATTCATTTTTTTTTTAACAACTGGAGATCAAATTATATTATTTTAAACAGGCCAATTCAGAATTCTTTAATTTAAAACAAATAATAACATAAAGTTATTACTTCCCATATGAGTTGGGCAATTTTTTCAGTGCTTTTCCATAAGGATTAAGGGAGATATATTTGGATGAAGTCCAAATGAAAGGAGGCTATATCAGCATATGTGATGCAAGAGACCAATGGAAAGATGAGCTTAGACCATCTATTCCTGTGGAGTTCTAGGGATGCCACTTACTGATGATTTTGATTGAACCAGGGGGCAGAAGTGAGAGTACCCCCACATTTAATGCTATTAGGCTAGGAGGAGAGTAGAAGACAACATACAGGCCCCCCCCCAACAAAATAAGAATAAATATGCCCAAGTTGGAGGTGTAGCAAAACAGGTGAATGGAAGATACACTTGAAAAATTTAAATAGCATATGAGCAGTTGCAATAGTTTTATCCACATTTCAAGTGCTAATTTAAGGTTTAATACCTCGCACCATTGCTTAAAACTTTCCCTCCAGTGCCAAGAGCTACCTAATCTCCTTCCAGTGATATCCTCCCCATACTTCAAGGTCAAATTTATTGCTTTCTCCTCTAAGAAGCCTTGATCAGGGTGACTGCAAGTGATATCACCGCCCCTGCATATTTATGGTTGTACTCATCACAACTCAAGGGCCCATTACTTTAAACTCTCTCTTGACAATACTACCTAATCCCTTAGCCCTGTACTCATGTTCTTCAACTGCCTTACAAAATATTTTCAATAAAAAAAAAATTAGCCGGGCTCGGAGGTTCAGCCTGTCATCCCGCGCCTTTGGGAGGCTGAGGCGAGTGGATTGCCTGAGCCCGTGGGTTCGAGACCCGCCTGGGCAGCGAGACCTCATCTCTACAATAAATCAAAAAATCAGCCGGGCGTGGTAGCGCGCGCCTGTAGTTCCAGCTACTTGGAAGGCTGAGGTGGAAGGATCGCCGGAGCCCAGCAGGTCGAGGCTGTGGTGGCCGGGAGTGGCCACTGCACTCCAGTCTGGGCGACAGAGTGAGACTCCAACTCAAAACAAAAAAAAAAGGTAAAAATATTGAACATCCAATGTGGAGAATGCAAGAGGTAGCCGGGCAGACACTGATAATAAAGATGTGGAATGACATTCACACCTCAAATGAGGTTAAAAGCAACACGTTTTTAAAGACATGAACATGTGTGACCGTGTCTAACAGAAGTCTCCACTTGAATCCCACAGGTTTTACCTGAATCCTTCCTACCTGGTCTTGAATTGTGTCCACTTACTAGCTCTGTGAACATTTCAGCAAGTCATTTCATCTCCCCATTAAGGAGTTCATTTCTAGAATGAGGACTATGATCAAAAAGGCTCAAGTTGTTTCAATCTGAAATACAAATTGTTCAGTGACCTTGACTCTACCTCCAACCACAATCCAATATGTGTTTTTTTTCTATTGTCCAGTTTTTAAAATAGCACTTTATACTTTCTGTTTTTGTCTCTTTATCTCCTATTTACTCCATAAACAGCTACAACCTAAAGTCACTAATAGTCTACTCAAATGCCACCGTCACAGTAAGATTTTCCTTAATCTGTCAATTTATAATACCAGCCTTCTCCAATTTAAAATAGTAACCTGGCTCCTGGGTAGTCATCATCCTTCTTTCCTGATTTATTTGTCCCCGTGGCAGTTACCAACTTCTAAAATGCCATGAAATCCATTTATCTATTTTGTCTAGTATCTGTATTTCCCATGAGAATATCAACTCCATGAGGGCTGAGACTTTTGCCTGTTTTGGTCAGTAGCAACATCATGGATGTTCATAGGTATGAATCAAAGGAATAAATGAATATGGGCTCACTAGTCCTTAAGTTACCTCAGTGATGTTTGGCACTGTTTGTACTTCCTTTATTCTCTCATTCTCTTTATTTTCTCTCCTCCCTTAGCATTTATGATACCCTACCCTTGGTTTTCACCATCACTTTGACACTTACTTATACCCAGTCTAGGTTGCCCCTTCATTCACTCACATGTTAAGAATCAAGATATTCCCAGGTTTCCTTATTTGATCCCTTTCTACTTTGTTCCTCTAGCTTGATGCTATGGGAGGGACCGCTCTAAGAGCTTTCTGTATATTAACTCTTAATCCTCATAGCAACCTGAAAAGTTGACATTTACCTTCAATGTCTCATTTTATAGATGAGAACATTCCAACACAGGTGGATTCTTTCCCAAGGCCATGAAGCTTGTAAGTGACAGAGCAGTGATTACTCTTGGACAGTCTGTGTTCAGAGAACTTGTATCTTTTAACTATTTCGTCATGCCAACCCTCCAGATAAACTCCAAATATGTCCACATCTGTATTTCTCAGCCTAGACCACTCTTCTGAGCTCTAGATCTCACCGTATCTTTCTCCCAAACCAGATCCTCCTCCTGTACTCCCCATCTTCACCAACAGTCCCATCCTCAGAAAATGAACCCAGACCCTATTCCCTTCTCTCTGTACCCATCCAATCCCAGCAAAAAGTGACCTTGAAGCTGCTTCTTAACTATCGTAGAAGTTGACCCCTTCCCATTGACAAGTGCATCCATGAATCAAGCCTGCTAACTCTCAATAACCATATAAGCCTCCTTACCACCTTCTCTCCTGTCCTCCACAAAGTCATTCTATATACCGATGCCACCGTGAGCTTTCCAAAGTGCACATCTCATCACACTCTGCCAGCACCCTTCCTTCATCAAACATCATGTTCCTGCTCTCAAAGCCTTCTGTGATCTGGCTCCTGCTTTCCACAATCTCGCTGCTCTACCCACCTCCCTTGGTCTCCTTCCCTAAGGGCTACTGCTTTAATCTCTGAGCAGAACAAGTTCTCTTCTTCCATTTGAATATATTCTGGATTGAGTTCAGCTTCTTCACCTCTAAATTCCTAGAAACAAGCATGTGCCTGGCATATATTAGCTGTTTTTTCAACAATTTTACGGTCATTTCTGCAACAACTGTTCTATTTCCCCTCCCTCCCACTCCTCTAAGTCATCTACCTAATTCATTCTTTTTCTTTTTTTGAGTTGGAGTCCCACTCTGTCACCCAGGCTGGAGTGCAGTGGCTCGCTCACAACCACCGCAGCCTCGACCTGCTGGGCTCTGGCAATCCTTCCGCCTCAGCCATCCAAGTAGCTGGAACTACAGGCATATGCCACCATGCCCGGCTAATATTTGATTTATCCTAGAGACGTGGATTCACCTAGTTGCCCAGGTTGGTCTCGAACCCCCTGAACTCAGGCAATCCTTTCACCTTGGCCTCCCAAAGTGCTGGGATTATAGATTTGGGCCCTCGTACCAGGCTCATTTATTCTTCATAATGTAGCCAACCTCTCCAGGAAACCTTCTCTAACTTTCACCTTCTCAGGCTCAGGTAGTTATCCTTTACCTCACTCCCAAAGCCCTCAGCATAATGTTATACAAAACTTATCATCTGGAAGGTAATTGCTAGCTTGCTTTTCTTCCATCCGCCCACACTCCTACTCCCCGGATCAGTTTATAAGGAGTTTTGCTATGTGCAGGATGAGTGGGCCTAAGAGAGATTTGCAGTTGACACAATGAAGAGTTTCCTGAGGATATTATAAAATATGTTCAGAGGAAGTTACATTTTTCGAGCAGGGCTGTCTCCATGAGGACCCTTTGGAGAAATGTCTTTTGTGTGTTACTGTCAGGAATAGCTTTGCTCTCAGTGCAACTTGTTAATGAGCCCTGTGAATGCTGCAGTTGATCAAATTCACCCTTCTCATGGGCTGTCTAGAAAACTTAGAGCCCACTGTAGTTCATGTGTACAGTTCTATGGTCTGCCTTTTTATTGCTACAATAACTATCACTTACTCGTGTTTGTTGAACGCTTTTTTCATTTTAATAATAATGACAAACATTTGTTCCGTGTTTACTGTTGCTGCTTGTTAGTTTTTAAAACAACCACTGACTTAGTGTTTTAGCAATTACACGTTGCAGGCCACAAACTCAGAAGTACACAGGACACACTCTACCTTTTTCTTATGTCTTGTTTGCTTATACAGGACTGTGTGTGTTGTGACGGGCTTACTGGGTACCAGAGTGTCCACAGACATCCTGGACTGGGGGTGGGGCCTCTATTCCTGGGTAATTTCATCTGTCCTTACTGGTATCCTATTAAGAGGTCTTATTTTCTATATGATCTTCAGGTGCCCATCCACAGATGAGGCGAGGTCAGACAAGTCGGTCTGCCTAAGCCCACCTCTCTGCCACATCTACTCTGGGCCTTGGCATGTCATAGGTTTCCACCAAGGGTGGCGCCAGGTCCCCTTGCTCCCAGATCCTTTTGAATTCTGTGTGTTTTCTCACTACCTGCCACCAAGAGCTCAGTTCAAGGGAAGGCAGGATGTGGGATATCAGCCTCAGAGAACTCACCAGTGTCTATTCCTCCCATTCATGCGCTCTTCCCTCTTCCTGAGACTAAATTTGAGTCTCGATTTGGAGGAAAAGGCGGAACTGAACATGAATGTTCATTGTTCTAGGCCTCTGGTGTTCTCAACCTAGATTTTTAGATAAAAGTCAATAACTAATTACTGATATTTTCTGTGCCATCCCTTCTTGGTGCAAATATGTAAAGAATATTCTAAATCTGCTAGGGGTGGACAGGAAGGTCCCCAAGACCATCCTTAAACTTGATGGTTTTCTAGAAGGATTAATAGGACACACAATCATGGCTATGATTATTATAATGAAAAGATACAAGGCAAATGGCACGTGAGGTGCCTTAAGACTTTTTTTGTGTGTATGAAAAGTGGAGGAAAATACACTATACTCCTTGACTATTCTCTTTAGTCTTTTTCCTCAGACCCTGTGCTCCTTGAAGTTAGAAGTTGTGTCATCTTGCTCAACCTCCTAATGTAAACAAATAAATGATAGCATTGGAGAAATAAAATAACTCAAGACAGAAACACAGTGCTTCTGAAAGCACTGATGGCATAAAGAAGCATACAGGATGTCCCCCATGCCAGTGGCAGCTGGTGATGACTGGTAGTGTCACCTCTTCTAGCCGACCCTGCTTCTAATTTAGTCCCCTTGACCTGGATCCACCTTGTTGTAGGTAGGGTTCGGCGAGACTGTCAGTAGGCCATCTGTTTATATCAGAGATCTGTTCTTGAATGAGAAAAACATTCCATACTTAACCCACATTGGTCCTAGCTGCAGCCAGGATAAGGGCTCAGGAGAGGAAAACCAGATAAAGCAGCAAAGAAATTATTAAAAGTCTCCTATAAATAGTGAACTGCCAGTAATTGTTCTCCCGGTTTGGCCTGGCAGCTGCTGCCTTTGTCATCCTGTGTTCATTTGCTGCAGTTACTAGGAGATAGCACTAGTCTGTGTATCTGAACTTATTTACACACAAGTAGCACACAGAGGCCCCGATTTCTCAGCAAAGAAAAACCAGGAGCAAAGGTTTATCTTTCTAAACTATAGACAGTCACTCACACTGACAAATTATTTGAGGAATATGTAATCAGTGGATTTAAAGGAGCCATCAGTAATGTGTACAGCACGTGCTCAAGAGAGGGAGCAAATTGTTGGCTGGAGGATTTTGTTTTTAATTAAACAGGTAATGTATGCTTGCGTTTAGTCCTAGAAATGAAAATGCATTCACCGCAGAGGCATGAATCCTATTAGGCCCTCCTGTATATAAACTGTATGGGTGATTACCACTGATTACTGTACTATTAGAGACCTGTGCATGGAGGGGTTTGATTGTAGCCTGCCTGGTTCCTGAAAGGGCTCCCATGTGTTTTGCCTGAATGGTGGGGAATCGGCAGGGCTGCAGATTGCTTGGAAATTCAATTGTGGGTTTGCGTGATTGTGGTGCATGCAAATGCACGCTGTGGATGGGAATACTTTCTTGGAATAGGCCAAAGAAAGGGAAAAGAGGTCCATGGGGGAGAACACCATCTCCGGGAGGCCCCAGGAGCCTCTCACCTTGGGCATAGAGCAAAAGTAGAGACTCCCAGTCTGGCAGGCACCTGTCCATGCCATTGGATGGAGCTATCTCAGTGGTCTTGGGGAATATGGTCACTTTTCTTTTGCAGGATTCATAAAAACTACACCTTCAGCACAAGACATTCACTCTAAACACCTGTATCTCATTGGGGGAATCGTGAGTGGAAATAGACCTGTGGAGTAAACTACATTTACTTGTTTTTCCCCCACTCATCTTTCTTTCCTGACCCGCTGACTGACTCTGTAAGCTACCTCTGACCACCTCACATCCCACAAAGCCCACCGACACCATCTTTGTTCTTTCTCCCCATAGACGTTAGCTCTTCAGCCCTTACATTTCCTTCCATCAAAAACACTTGTACTACACAAAAGGCCACATATTGTACGATTCCCTTTATAGGAAATATCCAGAATAGGCAAATCTATAGAGACAACAAGTAAATTAGTTGTTGCCCGAGGCTGGGGAAGGGAGGAATGTGGAATGACTACTTAATGGGGAAAGCGTCTCCTTTTGGGGTGATGAAAATGCTCTCGAATTAGATAGCGGTGACGCTTGCACAATGTTGTTAATGACACTGAACTGTAGACTTCAAAATGGTTGAAATAATAAAATTTTATGTTAGGTGTATTTTATCACCACTTCCGCAAAAACACTTGTCCTAATATGAGATTAGCTTATATGATAAAAACAGTTAGGATTTAGCTGTGATTACAGTTGATAATCCTATGCTTTTAATCAAGTTCTTCAAAGCCTGAAGCCAAAGGAACAACTAGTAGAGGAAATTCCACAGACTTTGAGAGGAATTCGATAAGATAGTCTAGAGTATCCCTTGCCCTTGATCTGTAATCACCCCACTGTGTGGAGGTTCACCACTTGGTTTGCATATACATTGTGCAGGAATATTCTGTGTGTGTGTGTGTGTGTGTGTGTGTGTGTGTGTGTGTGTGTGTGTGTGTGTCTTACTTTTTTTTTTTTTTGAGTTGGAGTCTCACTCTGTAGCCCAGACTGGAGTGCAGTGGCTGCTCCCAGCCACAGCAGCCTTGACCTGCTAGGCTCCGGCGATCCTTCCACCTCAGCCTTCCAAGTAGACGGAACTATAGGTGCACACTACCACTCCCAGCGAATTTTTGATTTATTGTAGAGATGAGGTCTCGCCAAGTTGCCCAGGTGGGTCTCGAACCCGCGGGCTCAGGCAATCCACTCACCTCAGCCTCCCAAAGGCACGGGATTACAGGCTGAGCCTCCGAACCTGGCTGTGTGTCTTACTTTAGCTCTCTCTCAGGTTTCTGGGTTGGAAGAAGGAGTGTTTTCATGGAAAACTGTTGTTCGTTAATTTAACAAACTTAAACACTTGACAGACCCTGTTCTTTCCCTCTGAATTATGAAATCAAAGGTCTGTGTCCAGCCAGTCATCAATACCTGCTATGCTTCCCTTTGGCTGAAGCCTATGCCTTTATACACAAGCGTCTCTACTCCCTTCTCTATCCCTCAATAGTCTCATATCTACCCGATCACCCCCCTTATGTGCTCTCCACTTCTGAATCTGTCAGAACATAATTCTCAAAATCATTAAAAACACAATTTTCATACACATAGATAATGAATACATGTCAGAGTTTTATTTAACTCTTTATTGAGGAAACCAGCAGAATGACAGAAATGATTTTACGGAGTAAGAGAAACTGAGATTTTTACAATCAGGAAAGAAACAAAGCCTGCCAAATCACATACAAAACTAGTTTATATCCTACAGAGTAATAAAACCTTTGGGATTATCTTCTCCAAGCAGAACAAAAAATTCATCGCCTTACTCAGTTTTCTACAAATTACCTATAACCTTACAGGATCTAGGCCTCAGTCAGTAGTTGGTCAAGCCTAGTTACAGTCCCAAAAAAGTAAGATTACTCTTTTGCAGACATTTAAAAAAATGTTTTAACATAGCATTAAGAGGTCATGCTATGAACTTTTTTTGCCTTATTTCTAAGTTTTGTATAATTTTTCTTGAACAAAGCTTTGCTAGATAAGATTTTTTTATTTTTGTTTTTATTTTTGATGGACCATCTTGGTTTGGCTATCACCCCCAGTAATTCAACCAAAAGCTAATCTAAGTTTTGCTGTGGAGGTATTTTCCAGATGTAATTAAAGCCCCTAATCAGTTGAACTGAAGTCAGGGAAATTATCTTGAATAATCTGAATGGGCCTGATTCAATCAATTGGAAGGGCTTAAAACCATGTCTGGAACTCCCCCCAAAAGAGGGAGAAATTCCAGGTCAACAGCAGTATCAGCAGCTCCATGATCTTCTCTACTTAATGGCATGCCCTATGGGTTGGGACTTAGCCAGACCCGACAATCACATAACTCAATCCTTTATAATAAATAAATTAATGTATATCATCCCTACTGACTATCTTTGCTGGTTGAACTCTGACTGATAAATGTTATCTTTTTTTTTGTGATGAGAACTCATTGTTCTGATGTAAGTAAACTCCTTTCTTCATAAGTATCTTCTATGAACTAGGTATTTATTAAATGTTTGAATACTTGCACCCTCCAGCAAATATCTTCTACTGCTAAGTGTCAAGAGCTGGGGCAGCTGGTTCTCAATGAACAAAAGGTGACCAAACAAGAAGTGTGCTTATCTTGTTCAAGAGAAAGACTAATGACTCTTCTTTCCTTGAACAAAAAGAAGGACTGGCAAAGATTTCCTTCTTCACCAAACTTTAGTCAGACTCTGTTAAGCCCTCTTCTCCACTAGGGCTTGTCCTGGGCTAGCTAAGCTCAGTTTTAGCAAAGCATTCTAGGTTTATCAAGAATCCCCCAAATTCCCACTCATCCCACAGCCCATAGCCAATCAAGCTTCTCTTCCACCATTCTTGACATCAAATTCCTCTCCCCGCCTTACTCTTCATACATAGCCAAATTCCTATTAGTAATTTTCCATCCATTCCTTCACTCTGACCATTAGCTATAAATTCCTACTTGTTCCTGTTTTTCTCCAAGTTAAGTTCAATCTCTCTCCCCCTCTGCAATAGTCTTGAATAAAGTTTTTTCTTGTCAAGCAACAGAATGATTTTTCTTCAACAGTACTCAGTAGTATATGTTCTTACCCTTTTTAGTCAGATTCCCCTTTAATCTCCATTACAACAAGAAGTGTGGCATTCTCTAATACCTCTACCACACTAGGAGCAAAGATTATGTTTCTTTATAATAATGACACCATGCAAGTATTGGCCACTCACTTTGGTCAAACTCTACCGTCATGCTTTATAAGGATTATCTATTTGACCCATACTTCCAACCATACCTTTTAGTAGCCCCTGCCTGCCACTTACATCACAAACTTAGTACTTTCATGCTGTTTGTCTACTGATATTCATACTCAGGGAATTCACCCATATCATCAGCAAAGGGAATATCCATGTTCATCATGTGGCGTACTTGGACTTCTTCACTTGAAGCAGGTCAAATTTGCCTTTGGTCACTTCATTTACAGCTACCAGACCCTTCTTTCTTATTCTAAGCATCATTCTTCCTAGGACTCGCAAGTTTTCAGGATCTCATTCCTGTTAAACTCCAACTATAGGACTTGCTCCATATCTACTTTACCTGAATGTGAATCTCAGTTCCATAGGTTTTTGTTTGAAACCGCATCTCTCACTGAGGGTGATAAGGTGTGGCTACCCACTTTAGGAATTCCAGGTGCCATATGAAAGACTTGAGGACGGTATTGTTTTAAAGGTGGGATAGGGAAACTTACATTTGCAAGCCCACTCTGTACAGTTAACTCTGTTTCCAAAGACTGACATCCTGTAAAGCATAGAAGTCACTGGTGAATAAGCCAAGTTGCAAAGAGATCTAAAAAAGGGGCAATTGTTGTGTCCTGTGCAGAAGTGACTAGGTATCAATGAAAGTAGATTTATGCTAAACATTTTACTCTTAGAACTACCTTAATGATGTGGCCTTGGGCCTTACACATCAGTCTGAGCCCAGATGACTTGGAAAAAAATAAATCTGGAGAAGCAAGTGTCTTCATGTCACTTTACACTACCTCTGAAGGTCTCTGGGACAATGGCGATAGAGTCACTCAGGGCCCTGGTAATGACATCCACAGCCAAGTGCTAAGAGGAGACCCCAAGCCTCACACACATGACAGAGACCATCTGTAAACCAAGCAGAAGGTCAAACAGGAAACATGATGTAAACTCATAACCATAAATACTGCCAACAACACCAGTTCCTCTTGCTTGCCACAGAGTCCCAGGTCCTGCATTGAGGAGATCACAGAAAGGCCAAGACCCAGCAAGTCTTCTTGAAAGCTTTTCTTCCTAGAGTTGGAATGGCTCCCAGAAGTGCAGCTATATAGCTGCACAGTCTGCTCTCTAACAAAGGCTGCCGAGGAAGAGAGCAAGCCAGGTGGGCCTGTCCAACCCGTTTAGCCCAGGTGGGACAGGCACCAAGCATGTCAAGGTTCCTTAATTAACCATTCACTGCTGCCTTCCACAAGCTAAAGCTATAATTTCCCAAGACTACCCAAGGTGACACAAGCTTCTCTTCTAAAGGCATTAATTAGGAACATCTCATTCCCTGTGGCAGGGGTGGAGCAGATCTTTCCAACTGGAGTGTGTATTTATTTAGAGCTATTACCACATAATATTTACAAGATACTTAACATGCATTAATTACCCTGTAATGAACTCTATGGCTATAATATCAGTGTTCTATCAGGACTGTAAAATGCGCCTCCCCCCTACCCTTGCCACACACATACTTTTTTATCACCTTGGGGGAAAAAAAGAAAAATTAAAATTAATTGCATGCCTATTAAATGCTTATTTTTAATGGAAAATGTGCAAATGATGTGAAAATGCAAAACAAGTTACACAGTAAATCAACAGCAGATAGCACACACTTCTAGACACACTACTGTTTTTATGAGCATGTTTTACAATCCATTCATTATGCTGTCTGTCCTTCTGAAAGCTGGTTATTATATCGCTCATACAAAGAAACATGTGAATGGCTGTGCAACAAGCCATGAAAATCAGAACAAAACTGAACATTTCTGCTGCTATTTGAATCCGCCTCCCTCAAATCTCTGCCTGGAGAATTCTTACAGGAGGCTCATCCCTACAACACCCACTTAAAGCCTTGTAATATGAAGAGAAAGGGAAGACTTGCCAGAGTAGCTCAGGATTCAGGATGGTGGCTGCTATGGTCTAAATGTATTCCCCCAAAACTTATATGCTGAAACCTAATCTTCAGTGCAGTAGTATAAAGAGGTGGTATGTATTGTAGGTGACTGGGTCATGAGGGTTTTGTTTTATTTTATTTTATTAGAGACAGGATCTCACTCTGTCCCCCAGGTTGGAGTGTAGTGGTGTGATCATAGCTCATTGTAACTTCAAATTCCCGGGCTCAATTGACCCTCTCACCTCAGCCTGCCAAGTAGCTAGGACTATATACACATGCCACCATGCCTGGCTTTTTTTTTTTTGGTAGCAACAGGTTTTTGCTATGCTGTTCAGGCTGGTCTCAAACTCCTGGTCTCAAGTGATCCTCGCACCTTGGCCACCCAAAGTCCTGGGAATACAAATGTGAACAATCAACTCCAGCCCTGGGGTTGGTAACGTTATAAAAGAAACCTGAGGGAGACTGATTTCCCATTCCACCATGCGAGGATGTAGCAAGACGATGTCTTCTATGAATACTGGGCTCTTCATCAACACTTAATCTGCTGTTGCTTTGATCCTGGACTTTCCAGTCTCCAGAACTGTGAGTAATACATTCTACTATTTGTAAATTACCCAGTCTAAGGTATTTTGTTATAGAAATCTGAATGGACTGAGACAGTGGTTATCCAGAAATTAGCCAGCAACCATGCTATCTATTCAAGTGGCAGAAATTTCTTTGTGGGCAAAGAGAAACATCTGAGGTAAGAAGAAAGGGATTGTACTGAATGATCTACATCACAGAAACATAGGCCAACCCTTTACCTATCTCTCCTCAACATAAGTCATCGTGACATCACCCAGTGAAAATCATCACCCTGGCTGTCTTTCAGACAAGGGCACCCTAATTCACTGAGCAGAGTGTAATTGATTTTGTTTTCAGAAAAGTCTTCCTCATCTAAGCCAAAATCTTGACTCTGTACTTGTTCTAATGTTAATCCCTGGGCCCACAGACAGTTTCAAAGCACTTTGCTTCTTTTTTTACTGGATTGCCTTTTAAGTATTTTGCTAACAGACATATTATTGCTAAAAGGGCTAAATTTTTGGTGGTGTGAAGAATGTCTTTACCTTGTACCAAGGTCATGTACCAAGCAGGTAGATTTATTTGGATGTTTATCTCAGGATAAATACAGAAACCCTAGGTCTGTATGAAGTGAAAATGCAAATGATGTGAAAATGAAAAACAGGAGAAGATCAGGGTCTTCGATGGTTGTTCACAGCATCTCTGCTTTGCTCAAAGTCTCCTTCTCATCCATAGGACTGACATGTCTGTCTCCCTTTTAGGCCAAAGGGCTCTTCAGGTTCTCAGTTTGCTTCTCAGTTGTAGTCATCAGCTTGGAGTCTATCCCAGTGCATTTGTGCATTTCCTAATTACAGTTTTCAGTTTTATGATAAATGCAGAGAGCTTCTTTTATAGAGCTTACAACTCATGACAAGCATGCAATAAAACTATGAAATGAACATCTTATTCCAGGAGGAGGATTACAGACAAGAGGACTAGTTGACATGAATACATGCTGGAAATGATCCAGACAAGAGGAAAATTGAATACATTTCCTAGGTAATGGCCAAACATTGCTTATTTTATGCTACTGAAAATTGTGAAAATTATATATTGAATTGTCTCTTACTTGCACAAAGAAATACCATGGCATAGTATTGACATCTTTTTGGGTTGCATTTCTGGAAGTTTGAAATTGAGAGCATTCATTCAGCAAACATATATTGACATCTACTTTTTGCCAGATACTATGATAGACAATGGGAACAGGAGAGCTGTAGACATTTCTCTAGAGATATTCATGAAGGGCTCAGATATACAACAATTATTGTAATGTGCTGTGGGCTGCTAGCAATCACTTCTGATTTGCCAAGAAAATACAGAAGGGAAAATAACCAACTCAACTTGACACAAGTGAAGAAGCTTTCATAGGAGCAATGATAAGCCAGCTGGGTATAAAAAGGCAAATAAGAGTTATATGGCAGAAAAGGGTAGAAAGGACATTCCATGTAGAGAAAGCAAACTTGTCAAGGTACGTAGAGTGAAAAAACATGGTAAATTAGGCAATAACATTATCTTGTTATGATTGAAATGTAGGGGTATGTGAGAGAGAAGGAAGAGGAGGCTGATAAAGTAGTTCGGGTTTGTGTCATAAGAGGCCTCAGATATCTTATTAAGGAATTTGGGGTTTACTATGAAGATATAAAGCAATTTGAAATTTTTGAGTTGGGACAATTTTTAATTGTTTTTGTCATAGAAAGAGAAGTTTTGTGGCAACTACAGAAGATAGAGTGGTACAGGAAGTTGAGAGAATATTTTAGTAGTCTAAGAAGGTGATGATAAGAGCCTGGGTCAGACAGGACCATGAGAATGGAGGAGAGAAGACAGAGGCAAGAGATGGTTAGGTTGTAGAGTTATTAGGACTTGGAGAATTAATAGGCAGACAAAATGAGAAGGAAACACAATCCAGAGAGATACCTATGGTTCTTTGTTTGGACAATTTGGTGAATGAAGCCACTTTAAGATACACAGTGGATTTCAGGAATAATATAATACATGTTTTTATTATAAAGATGTGGGATACAATTCAGGGTTAGGTATATAAACGTTGATTATGCAAGAACCTTTGTTGATGAGGTATGCCCCTTCCTCCCCTAGCAGTTTCCCTCAACTGTCAATTCCAACCCCGTCCCCTGACAGTTTTTCACTATTGCCAGTCCTTTCTTATATTATTATAATTGCTCAAGTTCTACTTATGAGTGAGAACATATGGTACTATATTCTTTGTTTCTGAGATAGATCACTAAGTATGATCAACTCCAAATTCATCCAAGTTGCTGCGAAGCCCATATGGTTGTCCTTCTTTATGGCTGCATAATAGTCCATTGTGTATATGTACCATACATTTTTAATTCAGTCCAGCTTCAATAGGCAGCATAGTTGGTTCCATGTTTTTGCTATTGTGAATAGAGTTGCAACAAACATACATATGCAGGTATCTTTTCAGTAGAATTATTTTAGTTCCTCCGGATATATTCCCAATAGGGGAATTGCTGTGTCATATGGAATGTCAATTTCAAGTTCTTTCAGAAATCACCACACTGTCTTCCAGAGAGGTTGCACTAGTTTGCATTCCCACCAGCAGTGTAGAAGCATTCCTTTTTCTCCACATCCTCACCAGCATCTGTTGTTTGGTTTATTAATGATGGTCATTCTTACTGGTGTTAAGTGGTATCTCAATTTGGTTTTGATTTACATTTCTCTGATGATGATCGAGGCTGAGCACTTTTTCATGAGTCTGTTGCCTGCCTGTATATCTTCTTTTGAGAAGTCTCTAATCATGTCTTTGCCCGCTTTTTAATGGGTCTGCTTGTTTTTTTTCTTTTGGTGTGTTTGAGTTCCTTGTAGATCCTAGATGTTATGCCTTTGTCAGATATATAGTTGGCAAATATTTTTTCCCATTCTGGGGCTGTCTCCCTGCTCTCTTGATGGTTTCTTTTGCTTTGCAGAAGCTCGTTAGCTTGATGAGGTCCTACTTGTCTATCTTATTTCTTAAGGTATTAGCCTTTAGGGTTCTGAATAGGAATTAGTTGCCAGTTCCAATTTCCTTAAGGGTGTTTCCTGCATTTTCTAAGATTCTTATAGTTTGAGGTTTTACATTTAGGTCTTTGATCCATTTAGAGTTAGTTTTTGTGTATGGTGATAGGTAGAGGTCCTGTTTCAATCTTCTGCATGTGGTCAGTCAGTTTTCTCAGCACCATTTACTGAATAGGTTCTCCTCTCCCCATTGATTGTTGTTGGAGGCTTTGTCAAAGATGAGTTGGTTGAGGAATTGAGGCTTTGCTTCCGGAATCTCTATCCTGTTCCATTAGTCTATGTGCCTGTTCTTGTACCAATACCAGACTGTTTTGCTTACTGTAGCCTTATAGTAGAGTTTGAAGTCTGGAAGTGTGGTACCTCCTGCTTTGTTTCTTTTGCTAAGGATTGTTTTGGTTATTTGTGGTCATTTATGTTTTCATATGAATTTCTGTACTGTCATTTCCAGGTCTGAGAAGAACGATGTTGGTAACTTAATAGGCCTTGTGTTGAATCTGTAGATTGCCTTCAGTAGGACGGACATTTTAACAATGTTGATTCTTCCTATCCATGAGAATGAAATATTTTTCCATTTGTTTGTGTCTCTTAGATTTCTCTGAGCAGTGTTTTGTAGTTCTTATTGTAAAGGTCTTTCACTTCTCTGGTTAGGAAGATGCCGAGGTATTTCTTTTTTGTGTGGCTAATATAATACATTTTTAACACTGGATATGTTGAGCTTTTTGGTGCCTACAGGATATATAACTGAAGAATTTAGAAAAGGTAATTCTGAATTTCAAGAGAGAGGTCACTGGTAGGTGATACTTGAAAGCATGGAAGTATACAAGATGACCCAGAATAACTGATGATTTAACCCATAGGAATACCTATTCATAGGGGATGGGCCAAAAAAAGATAATGAGAAGGCCATGTCCCAGATGTAACAGAAGGAGAAACTAAAAGATTCTGGTGTTACACAGGAGATGATGGTATTCAATGAGGGCCAAATACCTTTAGCTCTTCCAAGTTCCACAAATGATCATGGTTTAGACCACCAACTTTGACCTTTCTAAAGTTCAACTTCACTTACCTTGGACCAGAATTGGCCTGGCATCTTTTAGGTTTGTTAATTCTTCTCTGAGCCATTGTTCTTCACTGAAACTTTAGTAAAGGAGTCCACATACTTTTCCACTATTTCCACAAAGACTCTTTCAAGTCTTCCTTTTCTGTTTCACACGCCCCTAAATTTCAAACACAATGAACTAATCTTGTTGCTGAATTTTCCATATTCTTTTAAGCTACTGGTCTTGACTAGTTGTTTTTTCTACATGGAATGTCTTTCCTGCCTCTTTCTGCCCTATGAATCTTATTTGCTCTTTTATATCCTTCTGGCTTATTGCTCCTGTGAAGGTTTCCTTAATTGTGCCAGGTTGAGTTGGTTATTCGGCTTTCCGCGGTTTCTTGGCAAGACAGAAGTGGTTTGTTAGCAGTACACAACACAATAATTGCTGTATATATTTACCTTCCCAGGTGCACTGGATCTTCCTATTTAATATCAAAGCACCTTGATATATATGATATGTACACATAGGCTCATTAATGCAAGCCAGTGGTTCTCAGACTGTATTCCAAGGGCTAGCACCTTGAGTTTCTTGTTGGAAGTACAAATTTCTATTGGAAATATAATAGGCCCCATTCCAGACCTATTAAATCAGAAACTCTGGATGAGAACCTGTGTTTTAACAAGATTTCTGAGAGATTTTGATACCTGCTCAAGTTTACGAGCCGCAAAAGAGCTGCTGGATGTATGGTTTTAAAACACTGCAGATTCCTTGAACAAGGTTCTATGACTCCTGACTTTGATAATGAATAGATGGAGTCCAAAAATGAAAAGATTCTGAAGTTTTCTTTTTAAGTGACATTATATTTTAATCATACATAATATCCATCTAATCTACACAATGATTATCTACAGGTCTTTGGGTCCTTATTATTAGTTAATTGGAGGGAAATTGGCAGATGCTGGGGTTATTGGCTGTCCAATTATCAGTCATTGTTAAAAAGAACAGTAACTAAATGCCAAAGTCAAGTAGCAGGAAACTTTTTCCTAGTCTTTTGACAAGATGATAGCTGTAATAAGCCTTAATGTTTTTATATTTTACACTAAGATGTATAATATATATTTCTTTGAAATAATTTGGCAATCAGTATGTCTTACATTCATTTATTATATTCAACCTCATTTTGTAAGGAACTTGAAGCCATGTTAAGAAAATACATTAGCAAAGTAGTAAACTAAAATATAATATTCAGATGACAAGCATAGAAAGAGACCTGGAAGTGTTCTCTTCTGCCAGACATTAATCTTTCAGCTATCGCAAGTAGGGTAACTGGTAAAGGTCCAAGGAGGCAACTGTAGTAACAGAAAGGCAGTTGGCTAGAGCAATGGCTATCCATCACCTTGGGTGATTATCATTTTATCCAAAGAAACATTAAGATTATCATAATTCCCTGACATTAATATTGCCATAATTCACTGAAAATGAGATTATGCATGTTGCATTATTTGTATAGTGATAGGAATATATATTTGAACTTGAGTGACCATACAGTGCCATTTGCTCCCTGTCCTCTGTCCATAAGGTCATGTGCTAAATATAAACCAGCTTGACCAGACAACATGGATGACCACATGCAGAAGATTAAAACAAGACCTCTACCTATCCCCATACACAAAAATCAACTCCAATCTTCTGCAAAGTCAAAGAAACCATCAAGAGAGCAGGAAGACAGCCCACAGACTGGGAAAAAATATTTGCCAACTATACGTCTGACAAAGGCCTAACATCTAAGATCTACAAGAACCTCAAACGTCCCGAAAAGAAAAAAACAAACAGCCCCATTAAAAAGTGGGCAAAAGTTATGAATAGGCACTTCTCAAAAGAAGACAACAGGTACATGAAAAAATGCTCAAACTCACAAGTCATCAAAGAAATGCAAATTAAAACTACACTGAGATACCACCTAGCTCTAGTCAGGATGACCATCATTAATAACTCAAAAAACAACAGATGCTGGAGAGGATGTGGGGTAAAGGGAACACTTCTACACTGTTGGTGGGAGTATAAACTAGTAAAGCCTCTGTGAAAAACAGTGTGGCTATTCCTAAAAGATCTAAAATTGACCTTCCATATGACCCTGCAATCCTCCTACTGGGAATACACCTAGAAGAACGCAAATCACGCTCTGAAAAAGATAACTGCACACGTATATTTATCGCAGCATTGTTCACAGTAGCAAGAACATGGAACCAACCATGCTGCCCATCAAAAGAGGACTGGATTAAAAAAAATGTGGTACATATACACAATGGAATACTACACAGCCATAAAGAAAGACAAAATCATGAACTTCACAGCAACCTGAATGAACTCAGGGTCTATAATACTCAGTGATGTATCACAGAAATAAAGAACTGAATATCACATGTACTCACTCAAGTGGTCCTTGAACAATTATTTTAATACTATAAGAAAAGGATTGGCAGTAGCAGAAAACTGCCAAGGGAGGGGGCTGGAGGGGAAGGTGGGATTGGCAGTAGTGGGAATCTGCCAGGGGAGGGAGGGCATACCTCATCAATAAGGGTAAGGATAACTGCATAATGACCACATGTACACCTAACCCTGAATTGTACCCCACATCTTTAAAATAAAAAAATTAAAAGTGAAAAAAATGAATGAAATAAAATCTTCACCCTCTTTTGACTGTTATTTTATCAAATATGCATTATTTAATCATATCTTTCTATACACATTTAAAATTTTTTTTGTTTTCTCATTCTCACAAATAAATATCCAACTGATACCCAGGTAGTATCCATTTTATCTGGCACGTAGTATACAATAATGATATTTACTGAGAGTATGGAAGCATTACAAAGTGGAAAGAC
The DNA here is from genome assembly GCF_000164805.1 of Carlito syrichta. Lineage (NCBI taxonomy): Eukaryota > Metazoa > Chordata > Mammalia > Primates > Tarsiidae > Carlito > Carlito syrichta. Next base: position 408,966 of record NW_007260029.1, on the reverse strand, counting down.
TAGAAAATTGAGTAATCTGGCTTGTGGTCCAGATAACAGCACTATCAGATTTTTTATTTTTAGTGAATTACTTTGTTTACCTAAGTCTCAGTTTCTCACCTCTGAAATAAAAACATATCTTTAAAATTCCTTTACTAGCATGGATTAAAGAAGAAAAGAGAGTTATAAAACTACCTGTCTGGAAATTTTCCAGGACTAACCAACATGTCTGCTACATTCTTCAGAACTTTCTGTAGGATCCCGGTGGGGGCTCCATTTCAAGTGAGCAGGGGTTGATTTATGATTTAGTCCAAGGGCCATGAGAAATTCAAGGGTCTAAATTGCTGTTTCCTTGAAATTATTCCGTTCCAGTGAACTCAGATGAAATGAGGCAAAATCAAGCTCTCATAGAAACCCTGGTGAAGCAAAACTGCTGATTCTCATGAGCCTCCAACCTGCCCCTGATAAATCTACTGACACTATCTCAATCAGAGTCTCTCACAAGGTTAACCGTAGCCCCATCAACAAGAAGAAAGATGTAAGAGTGTCTCCTGACCTAAATTCTAGGAGCCAACCCTGGTCATTTTTCTGTCAGTCTTTGAAAATACCCAGTTTGATGTTATAGCCTTGTGTCAACCCCTCCAAAGTGAGAGCTGACACTCTGGTACCTACAATGTGCATCCTAGGCTGGTTAGGGAGTCCTATGTGATGTCTCACAGTCATGGACCCTTTAAGGTCTCCAGAGAAGGGGAATCATGAACAGGGAAGCAATAATAACCCTCTGTACTTTATATATGACGTCTCATTTAAATTCACACTCAAGGTCACTGGTTTACAGTTGGGGAAACTGAGGCTTTAAGAGAGCTTAAAAATGTCTGTCATCAGAGATTCTCAATTGCCTTAATTCAACATCTAATATCTTCTGGGGGAAAAGGTTCAGATCATTTGGAAGTTAGTGATTTAATTATTGGGGTGGATGATTTAAAACGGCAGTAAAGATTTTGTTTTGTTTTGTTTTTCTGCTGGTCATGATGGTTAATTTCATGTGTTAATTTCAGTGGACCATAGGTGCCCAGAATAGACATTTTTTTCTGGATGTGTCTGGGAGGGTGTCCCTGGATGAGATTAGCATTTTAATCAGTGTACTCAGGAAAGTAGATTGTCCTTCCTAAAGTGGTTGGGAAAGATCCAATCCACTGAGGGCCTGAATAGAACAAGAAGAAGAGGAAGGAGGTATTCAACCTTGCAGGAAGGGGAGTCTTTCTCTTCCCACCATGAAACACATCTCTTCTCCCCAACCTTTCTGAAAGCCTTTTGTCCTGCCTCACTGCTTGAGCTGGGATATCTCATCTCAACTTTTCGTGGCCCTCAGATGGGGATTTATTTTACTGCCTCCGTGGTCTTCAGGCCTTTGGACTCAGACTCAATTATATCATCCACTTTCCTGGGTCTCCAGCTTGCAGTTGGCAGAGATGGCATGTTGTAGGACGTTTTAGCCTCATACGTATGTGAACCAATTTCTCACAATAAATCGTGTGTGTGTGTGTGTGTGTGTGTGTGTGTGTGTGTGTGTGTGTGTGTGTGTTGCCTATTATTTCTGTTTCTCTGGAGATCCCTGACTAATACAGTAATACAATTGGGTAAGATCACGTTTTGCCAACTTTTCTACAGAGGTTAGCAGCATTTCTGAAGTGTTTGCCAAAGGTCTGTCATGTTATTTAGAGGAAATAAAAAAAACCCATGGGCCCCTGATGGGGTATGAACTCTGAAGAAGGATGGGAAACCGAAAGTTGACTGTCAGGAGAGTGAAAATGAAGAGGGGTAAATTATCACAAGAAGGGATATGGTGGCAAAAATTGTAAAAATTTTAAAAAACAGATAATAAATGGACATATTCCAGGATTTTAGGAAAAGTCCTAAGTCTTTTTGACAGCCAGGGCACATTTGGGAGAGAACTGGAGGAAAATAAAATAGTGATGTGATATTAAGATCAGACATTTTAACTACAAAATTGATGTTAGAAAAGTGGCCCTTCACTTACTCAGAACATCTTAACAAGAAGGGAGCCATGATCCAGTAGTGGGCCACATACCACACAGGCCTCACCCATGAGTCAGGAGAGAGACTTTCAGAAAGGTGGGGAAGAAGAGATGTGTTTCGTGGTGGGGAGATAAGGACTCCCCTTCCTTTCTGCAAGGTTTGTGTAAACCCAAAGGGAGACTTCTAAGCTGCCTAGGGGGTTTCCCTTGAGCTGCACTACTGTAGAGAAATATCTCCACAGCTACCCTGGGTTCTCTAAAAGGGACCTTAGCTTTGAGAAGTAGAGGCAGCTTTGAGGAATCTCTGCACGTACTTTGAAATGAGCTCCCAATACTAGTCTTAGACCAACTCAAAAGATGATGAGGAGGAAGCAGACGAAGAGGAGGAGGAAAAAGCAACTATGCTAGCTTTGCCAAGTTAGCAGGATGAGATCACCAAAGCTGAGTTCTGAGGGCAAATAGAAGAATGTGGACAAGACATCAAAATCAGGTTTCTGCAGGAAGAGAGGGATCAGAGGTAGAGCCAGCTTTATGAGCAAAGTTGGGAAGATGAGAGGTGCCAAATCAGAGTATGGTGGACATGCACGTCTGACTCTAGTGGTCAAATCCAAAGTTAAAAGGAAGCTGACACTTTGTCCTCAACCCTTTAAACAGACCCATTTGCACCAAGAAAGCTTGTCATTAGGATCAGATAAATACCCGGGCTTTAATCTCTAGCACTGATCCAGACAATTACTCACTCACCTAGACTCATCCTCCCTCTACTCTTTCTTATGTTTCTGGTTACCTATTGCTGCATAATAACCCATGCCCAAATGTAGTTGTATAAACTAACCACCTTATTGTGTTCATGGCTTCTATGGATCAGTAGAAATTATCTGTGTCTACTCCATGGTGCCTAGGGCCTCAGCCAGAAGGACTCATATGGCTGGAGGGTGACATCTGGAGGGCTGGATTCATCTGGAGACTTCTTCACTCACGTATCTGTATCTGATCTGGGATGACTCAGACTAGCTTTAGTGGAAGCTGATGGTCCACATGTTTGGGCTTCTTTGCAGCATAGTGACTTCAGAATAGTCAGTGGTGCCTCAGGGATCCAAAAGCAAGGGTCCAAGAAAACAAGATAGAAACTGCTTGGCCTCACATTAATACATCCCACAGTGTGCCGTCCATTGTACTCTATACATGAAAACAAGCGTAGGTCTGCTTATGTCCAATTTCTCACAATAAATTGTGTGTGTGTGTGTGTGTGTGTGTGTGTGTGTGTGTGTGTCGTGCCAATTGGTTCTGTGTCTCTGGAGATCCCTGACTAATACAGTAATACAATTGGGTAAGATCACATTTTGCCAACACAGAACACACACCTCCCACTTCAGCGGGAGAGTATGAAAAATTTTGTGGTCATGCCACTCTGATCTTCTTGGTCGTGTCTCTTCTGCCTTGCCTCTTCATGCCAAGGTCTATGACTCTTGTCTGGATCTCTTATTCTCCTTGACATATCCAGATATGTATCTCCTGTATTTTTCCAGACACAAATTTGGTTATTGTATTTCCAACAGCTAAGGTCAAATGGTTCCCAGGGTTTGTGGGATTTAGGCTGGCCGCATAGTGAAGTAGAGATGTCCCAGTTTTGGAGACAGAGGACCCCAGTATCCAATGGTTTACCAGTCCCTTGCTAAGTCCTGTGCATGCATTCTCTTATTGGTTCCTTATAACAACTCCAGTGAGGAAACTAGAGCTCAGAATGCTAAGTCATTTGTCCAGGGTCCTACATCTAAGTCAGGGACAGAACCACAATGTAAACCATCAGTTTTGTTTTTTTTTTGAGTTGGAGTCTCACTCTGTCGCCCAGACTGGAGTGCAGTGGCCGCTCCCGGCCACCGCAGCCTTGACCAGCTGGGCTCCGGCGATCCTTCCGCCTCAGCCTTCCGAGTAGCTGGAATTACAGGCATGTACTACCATGCCCAGCTGATTTTTTTTCAATTTATTGTAGAGATAAGGTCTCGCTGCCCAGGCAGGTCTCAAACCCGCGGGCTCAGGCAATCCACTCACTTCAGCCTCCCAAAGGCGCAGGATTACAGGCTGAGCCACCAAGCCCACTTAAATCGCCATGCTATACACCTCTCTTGCCAATGTCATTCTGTGCATAATTCTGGTTCTCTCTACTTGAGCATGCAGTAAATATATAGCTGCATTTTCTGCCCCCTTCATTCCTGCACCATGGTTGATTAGCGTCATTTAACCAGTACTGACCACTGACTTATAAGCAGAGGTAACAAATGTCATTTCTGGGGCAAGCATTGAACTACAGGTGCAAGACTGCTCCAGAGCAAGACTGATTCAGAGTTTTCTCTTTCTTCAGGCAAGAAGATTGGCATTACCTGAGATGGTAGCTGCTAACTCAGCCTGGGCCCCATAGCTCCCTGCCAACCCATGATGCATATAGCACGAGTGAGAAATAAACATTTATGGTTTTGAACCACTGAGCATTTGATTTATTATCCAGCAGAATCTGGACTATTCTGACCGACCACATCACGCCTTTGATCTTCATTCCTTGGATGCAAAATGGAATTATAATTACTACCTAGAGGGACTAGCAAATCCACTGGAAATAATGTATGTGTGTAAAACATCTAACTCAGTGTTTAATCTAAAGTAGGATGTATTAAAGGCAGGACATTATCACTATCACATATGAGAGGGACCCCCCAAAAAAGCAGAATTTCATTATTAAAAATTGTGTATCAGCCGGGCTCGGTGGCTCAGCCTGTAATCCCACGCCTTTGGGAGGCTGAGGTGA